>NW_026729155.1:0-169313 GCF_030272615.1 Cryptomeria japonica
ATGGTTTAGTTTAACACTACTAAAAGAAAAATCATTAGGCGAGAGGCTTAGGTTGAGGTTGATACGAGGGTTGGGGATTGGTCCTTTGACAACAAGAATGAGAGGGTGTAGGCTAAGGCTAGAGATATCATTGACAAACTTAATAAATGGGTTTCCGTGGACAAAGAGGTCAAGGCTCTAAAAGCAAATATGGCCTTAGAGAAGGAAAGGGAGAATATGGAGAGGTCTAT
Organism: Cryptomeria japonica; assembly: GCF_030272615.1. Taxonomy (NCBI): domain Eukaryota; kingdom Viridiplantae; phylum Streptophyta; class Pinopsida; order Cupressales; family Cupressaceae; genus Cryptomeria; species Cryptomeria japonica. Next base: position 231 of record NW_026729155.1, read on the forward strand.
CTCTATTCTTCAGGTTAAGAAAGATGTGTTGAAGAATAATTTGAATGATATTATTTCCTTTAGTAGGATATAGTGAATAATATGTTGGCCTCGATTTCGGTCCTGTACTAGGAGTTAGATAGGAAACATGCCAAGTAGAAGACGTCTCTTGAAGTTGTTGCTAGAGCTTTGGAGTAGCATAGTAAAAAATTAAGGATCATGTTTATTCCGTATTTGTTATTCTTGCCAAAGAGATCAATAAATTCAAATGGCCGTCCTTTTGGGAGAAGTTGATTTTTTTCAGTCAAGAGTGACATGATGTGAAAGTCCCTAGTCCAAAGGCTTTGTATTTGTGTCTCCTCGAGGGTGCATTTTGGTGTTTTGATTTTCAATCTATTTTTTGCTTCTATCTAGTTTTGGTTCAAATGTTGGATCTTTCACAGGTCATGACACCTCTTTTTCACCGGTGGACTACTATGTAAGGGTTCGGGCCCTTTCTTCATTTATTAAATCAAAACATCACATTTTTTGTGTAAGAACTTGTCTAGATTATTTTACGAAAGCTATGATGTTGTACATCTATAAAAAATTTTAGTGTAAGATATTTAAAGGATTTCTATTAAGACTGAAAGCTTATTTATTTTTCCACTCATGACTAACTAGCGCATTAGCATTGTTTATCTTTATCAAAATGTACCATATTAACATTTGTTAGTCAATGTTTCAAGGGAAAAAACATTAAGTTATGGAAGATGAATGTAGAAGACATGTTGATAGAAGAGCTCAATAGATTGTGATATTTCCTTTGGTAAAAATTAATAGTATGCTTGATCAAGACTAATTTAGACTAGATAAAAAACAAGAAATAGAAATTTTTCATTTTTCAAATTCTATTAATAAATACTTTAGAAAACCTTATACATATTTATCATCGAAGAATATAAGACACTATTATTAGTTATTATTAGTCCAGAGTCTTGTGAATAAACCTTTCTTATAAATGGTCCATTTAAAAAAAAATAAAAGATGGAAAATTCCTAAGTGATGATCTCAAAGCATTAAATGTACTTCTCAATCAGTTACTATTAACAGAAATCAAACTAAATGAAACTAGAAGAAGAGGGTAAATGCATAATACTACTTTATCTTTAAGTGATCCATTGTAGAATGTGAGTATCAAAAACAAGGTAATGGTTCTTGAACAAAACATGAGAACATTATAGGTGTCTTTTTATTTAAAAAAACAAGAGAAAGCCAATAGATGATTCTTGTAGTGGTATCCTAGTTGTATGGGATGGGTCAGAAGATCGAGGGGATGTAAAGAAACTTGGAGATAAAAAGGCTAAACATGATTGTTTTATACCAAGAAGCCTGACTCTAAATGCACCTTACTAAATTGAGTTTTCAACATATTGTTAATCTACGAGGTTTATGGAGAGGTGTGTTGTCGGCTTTCAAAATGCATTGTTAATCTACGAGATAAAAGTAGGGAAAGGAGAGGTGTGTTGTCGGCTTTCAACATATTGTGACTCTTCATTTCTTCTCGTGACTCTTCTCACTTTGTTCCTAGCTTTATTAGACTTCTCTTCCAACCTTCCCTTTTTCTAGTCAAGGTCTTCCTATAGATAAGCCACAAAAGCCACATAATAATGCATTAGATCTTTAGTAATAGAAAGCAACATAGCTAGGGGGTCCTCAATATGATAGATTTTTCTATCCTTGTCAGCAAATAGTGTGGGTTAACAACCACTTTTCTGCCAAGAGGATTTGATGGGGATGCAATATCTACTCTACTACAAATTCTGAGGGGTTTCTTTATGGTGGAGGGATTAGTAAGCCAATAGAGTCTCTTGGCACCCTATTAGTCATGTTGGTTTGAGGAACGATATGGGGGTAGTTCTATAAACATTAAATTGATAATGACAATATGTAAAATCTTGATGCAAAGGATGATATCCTATTAACATTAGAGGCTTCTAGAGATGAGAAGACATAGAATGGAAAATTAATTTTTTTACTAGACTTGAGATGCTCTAATAACAAAAAGTGATAGATTTGGACAACCCTAAAAAATGACCTTCTAGCATTAAATTTTTTATTAAGGGCCAACTTACCTTGTCCAATGGCTTAGGGAGAACTTTGTTCTAGTCTTTTTTGAAATGATTAAAATTCCATTCCTTTTTTAGAAAACCCCCTATGAATTCCTTTTCCCTTTATTTCTGGCATCTTTTAATTTTATGCAAATTACAACTTGTTAGATGTGTGAGATAGTGTTGTCATTAATGTCAAAGTGATATGTTCAGATTTCTCCTTGATATGTGAAGGTCTGGAAATTAGTGTCCAAATACTGTTATGATATTTGGTGGTTATATTGAGTGAGTATGTGGTGTTTTTGGAAGATGATAGTATTGGAAGCTAAAATTTGTAGGAAAGAGTATTTAAAGTAATTATGATAGAATTCTTTCCATTCCTTCACTTTTGAATATGATGGATTACGGTTGTGGATTTAATGTCTATGCTATATGAATATTGCACTTTTATGTTTTCAGGTCCTTAACAGTTCATGTGTTGAACTTGGTTGTCTATCAAGACTAGTTTGGAGAATGCCCTGCATTTATCTTCAATGATTTTTCATTTTTTGTGGCTTGGATGATATTTTCATATTGTTCATGTAGCGTTCTAGTTGAAAATTCAAGTGTTGGTTTGCTCCACAAGTCATGTTGTTTTGTTGTTCAACATTATCATTTGTGTTGATCTTTGGTTGACTTAGTTGGTTCATCTCATTTGTATCATACTCTTTTGGTATCGATATACATTGGAAGTTGAGTTAAGGTTTTTCTATGGGTTTTACTGTGGCATTGAAGATCCACATTAATTAATTTGCATTGGATAATATTTTTGGGCTGACTTGTTAGCATGCTTTATTTGTTTATCTAAAAATTATGTTTGATACTAACTTTGAAATGTGTGTCATTGTGTGCGGTTCATTATAATCAACTATGGAAGACATATTGTGATGTATTTGGATCCACTTTATCTCCTGGAGTGGACCACATTTAGCATAGTTTCTCAGGGTGGTCGATTTTGTGTAAATTATGTTTGTTCTATTTATGGTCAACCTAGTTGAGATTTTTGGTGAATAAGATGATATAAATAATTGCACGGATGTGTGAATTTGTGTAGGGATTGATTGAAAGTGATGTGGAAGTGTATGTGGGAAGAAGTACAAATATCAGTTTGTTATGAGCCTTGATGATCATATCATTCAAAATGATAGAGTTTTAAGGCAACAAATATGCATGTTGTGTTTTCCATGTTATTGGCAACTCGAACAAAAGGTTCAATGATAGTTTCATGATCATATATTTTTCATTTCAATTCATCACCCTATTAGAAGATAATGAGTTATTTTGGCAGCTTGTACAGATTTGTAACTTGCTCTAAGATCATGCTACTTAGTTTGCAAGTCCATCGTATCTTGCCTAAGGTTGTGTGACTTAGCTTGCAATTCTAAATTAGGATTTGTGAGCTTCCTTGGCCTTGTGCTGAAAAGATTGTATTCAGTTACCCATATAGTGAGTGTGATTCTCACCGTGTTCTTTCTTATATTGGGTTTTCCATGTAATTATCAAGTTTTCATATGTTTGGTGTTCATTTCTTCATCTTTTATTATGTTTGGATTGCTAAAAATAATTGATATTTTTTTGTGATCGAAAAAGTTTAAGGATTTTCTTAAGATTCATTCATCCTCTCTTAGTCTTGTCGGGCATTTAACAACTTGTATTATAGAGTTAGGTTCCTCTAGGAAAAACTTAATCACTTGAGGAAGGTTCTAGATGGGGCATGATAGTGGACCCAAAGTACCAAAGTTTGTTGTCTCAAATTACTCCTTTTGGAAGGAGTGAATGGAATATTATTTGGATTCTAGGCCATTTGGAATATGCGATGTTGTTAAGAATGGTTATACTCCTCTGAGTGGTGGTCCTTCTATTGTGGATGAGATTAGGTTGCATGAAAATTATGTTGAGGAAAGAAATGAACTTATCAGTGGTTTGAGTGATTCAAAGTTCTTGAACACCATGTCCTGCAAGTGTACAAAGGAATTTTAAGAGAAGTTGAAAATTATTTTATAATTTTAAAAATCACACCTTGTACAATTGAGTGCAACAAATGGTACCCTCCTCTGCATCATCAAAGGTCATGTACTACCACTTTTGTCTTTTTGTCCACCTAGATCTCTTTATTAGCTCCAAACTAGAATATTACCAACTCTGTCAACTTGTCATCTTTAGGAAACTAGCGCAACGTGGAGACATTTGAGCGACACACTAGCATCCTATGAATATGATAGTCTACAGGTGGCCATTTGAGCATTATACCCATTCTTGGAAGGAATCATAATGCCTCTGCATGCAGCCACCGATGTCAGTTTTCCTTCCAGGGCCTACATCTCTCCAATTTGAAGGCATTTTTGGAATTCTTGATCATATTTCTTACAGGTTGAAGCTTTTAGCAATCTTCTTGGGCAATATTCATAGGTTATCACAAGACAACCATTTTTGTTGCAACCTCTTGAAGAACTCATGGTGTCATCTTCACAAGTGTTGGAGGAAGTTCACTTACTCTTCTTGGTTCATTTGTGCATCTATAATCTCTCATTTTCAATCTATCTATTATCTTAATCATATCTATTTTATATTAATCATTTTGATTTTCCCCATTGCTACTATCTGGGTTGTCTGTGGGGGTGGAAACACTGTAACGAGGGTCTAACTAAAGAAAAATCTAAAATGAAACCCCCAACATTCACTTGTGTGCAGGTTGATGATCATGGGAAAGTAGTCATCTTGTGGTAGGATTCAATCGTGGACGGGTTGTAAGCTTCCCTCATTCCTCCTTCCCATTTCATTATAATATTCTACATTCTATGTTATTATCTTCGTTCATCATATTGATGTGTTTCTTTAATAATATAGTTGCACCTCTCACATTTTCAGACGACTTCTATACCTCGTCCATATAGGGTGATAGCGCGTCGTGCTGGTGTGCCAATTTCATGCACTCGTCCTCAATATAGAAGATTTACATAGTCATTTGGGAGCTCTATTTGATAGTAATTTATCTTATTTTGTATTTACTTTTGCATTTTCATTCCCTGGCTCACCATTAGCACTAGTTAAGTGAGGCAGGGTGAAGGTAGGCTTGCTCCTTACAGTCCATCACCTTGAGGATCATAAATGTCATCCTCTACATTTTTTTGAACTTGACGTGAAACAATTGCATTATTATTTTCTCTAATCTTCGTTTCTTAACTTCATTTAAAATCTAAAGAAAAGTAAAAAAAAAGAAAAAAGAGAAAGACAAACATAATCACATCTCAACTTTGAAACAAACCTTAAAACAATTATCTTTATAACATAGTGTTATAGAATTATGACATCCTATTAGTGTGGTTGAAGTGTTGGGAAGCTTGTCCATGAACTTTACAACCTAGACGTCCATGGTATTTGTTGTGAGAAGGACTGCCAGGAGGAGCGTTCCTACAAATCGCTAAAATCCTCCTAGGTCAGGTCCATTGTTTAATGATGAGCTTCTCAACCCAAATGAATTATTGGATTCTTACCCTCTTAAAATCATTTTGATAGGGAGTCCTCCATCTAATTCACAATCAAACTCTTAGAACAATTCTTTGAGAGATTCTCCTCCATCTTCCCCTCATGTTGTTGATCATGATTCTATTATTACCATTGGTTTTGAACAAATTAACATGCTAGAGTAGAATCTGAAAGTCTTTGAGGGTTTCCTGAATCAGGAGAATGTCCTCCCCCAAAATGAAAATTTTGTTAGAACCCTGAGAGACATGTTCATCTTGGATAGAAGAGGCCTCAAGATGTTAAGGGAATGGTCTATGATTGTCAGAAAGCACATGACTTCGGCTGGTGCGTCTCCCTAGGATGGCTAGTTCAAAACTTATGGTTCTCATCTTGGTGTTGACATACCTGGCTTGATGGTACACATGGTTGATCTCAGGTCCACTATTCCTAGCATCAATGCCTCATCCAATCTCTTTTGTGTTACATGGGTATGTCTAGTAGCTCGGCCTCTGCCTTTGTTGCTTCTCATATCTCTACAATCAGCACTTGTACTACATCTTCTAGTGGAACTAGTCCTCTTGGAGGTGCTAGTGGTGGTGGTGGCACATATGACCCACCTCCACCTCCTCTGCTCTCTAATCTTGTCTTGAACACTATCTTACAGAACATGAGGTAGTTACAATTACAACTTACAAATCTAGCCTCCACTCCTAGCCAATCATCGATGCATGCATATTATAGGAAGAGTCCCCTTTAAATTATTGTCCTGAACACCATCCTTCTTTCTGCAGCCGAATCATTAAAGTTGTAGATACATAAATTTGTCCATGAATTAAATGAATATTAAATATTTTTTTAATGAACTAATATTCCTCTATTAATTATATTTATATTTAATTAATTCACCAATAGCCTTTTCTTCTATCCTAGTTAAATAAACTTAATAAATTTATTTAATTACTAACTATAGTCCCATCTATTAAATAAATTAATAAATTTATTTAATTTCACTTTCTATTTAAATAAATTAAACATTTATTTAGAATCCCCAAATTGAATCTACTTTTAGATAAATCAATATTTATTTAAAAATTCCTCAGCCACTTGCATTCCCCTACAAATGCAAGTTGCATATTTTAGTTGAAATAAATGATTCATTTTAATTAAAAAACTCCACTTTATCCTCACCCACTTGCTTCTAGATTCTTCTAACCACTTCTAATTTAGCCTAATCCCTCTTCTGAACATTTGCATAATCTTAAACCAAAATTAACCCCCAATCCACCATCTCAACCATTTAATTCTTATAGAGTCATAAATGCTTCCCTTCTTCAACACACTAACCCACATGGATCTTGACCCTTTAGTCAAGGCTTAACCATGGGTAAACTTTGCACAAGAGTTTAACCATTGGATAATAACCTTACCCTTGGATAATAACTTTATCCAATAACCCAACCCACATGAATTTACCCTCATGTCTTCTCAGACATTAAATGCTCCTTCCCTCTCCTCTCAAGCCATCTCATGGAATTGGGTTGAAAACCATCACATAGACCATGAATCATGCAATCTTGGCCCTCCACAAACTTGATCAATCTTGACCATTCAATATTCTATTTTGCCTATAAATAGAACCCTTCTCCTCAAGTAGAGGAGAAAGCACTAGAGTATTGTTATTATACTAGAATATTGCATAGGTATTTAGAGCTTTCTCATAGCATCATTATTTGAATTTGCGTAGTATTTGTTTATCATTTACAGCCATATTGAATCTCCATATGGAATCTATGGCTAGTGCTAAAAGCTAAGAGCTTCATTCATTTGGAACCTGGGGAGGGAAGAAACAAGGGAGAAGTATCACAAGGCATCATGGAGTTATCTTAGGAAAACTCTTCACCTTTCTTTCTTTGTTAAGCTTCTTTTATGTTTTTAAAATATCCTTTGATATGTTTTGAAATGGTTTCTAGTTAATTTGGTTATTGGTTTTTGGTTGGAACTAACATACTAATGTTGAACTTTGTTTGTTCCTTTTACCCACTTCTATCAGCATTAGAAGTTCTATAGGTTCAATGGTAAGGAGGACCCTAATATGCACATTGATTATTTTATGATCATGTGCAGCGAATACCATATCTTGGACTTTGTTTTTCTTAAACTATTCTCGTGGTCCCTTAAGGGAACCACCTTAGAGTGGTACAACTCCCTAATAAATCATTCTATTCACACCTTTGATTAGCTTATGGAACTTTTTCTTAAATGGTTTTAGGCTAATATTGGCAGTAGGGTCGCTATCGCTGACCTTGTTCACTGTAAGCAAAAATCCAACAGAAAGGTCATGGACTTTACATTGAGATAATAATCAAACTCTATCAAGATCCCCTTTCCCCTACTCGATAGTGATTTGTATAGGATTTTGGCAACCTACAACCAGCATTGAGGGAGAAGTTATCTCATAATCACTATCAAAACTTTGCCAATATGTGTTATGTACTCACAAACTACCAACACACCATGTTGCAGTTCAGAGATTCTACTTCAAACTCTCATGATGGGTCCTTCATAGGCACATCCATGGAATGATCTAGAAATAACAAAGACATAGCTAATGTTGTGGTTGTTCCTCCAATGATTGCTACATGGGGATCACAACAAAATAGAGTCTTCACTAAATTGAATGACTAATACTTAAGCATAATGTAGCAATTGTTAAAATAAAATCTAATTACCCTTCTTGAGGTTACACCACTACCTGATAATAGACCCTATCCATGGTGGTATGATGGGTCAAATTTTTGTCATTACTATCATGTACCTATTCATGACGCTGAGCAATGTTATCATCTTTGGAATATTTTCCAAGACCACATCAACAATGGTGCGATTAAAGCTAATGCATGAAAGAATAAGTAAAACAAGTCTATTGATAAGACCAACAGTGATTTGTAGATCTGTATACCAATTTGTTTCCCTCACATTCGTTGAATTTTATCAGTGCATTAGATCCTCCTTCGAATGATGGTCCATTTGTGAACATGGTCACCATAACTCCTATTTTCTTGCCTCCTAGCTAAAAGGGGAAGGTTTCTTGCATGTCATTATCGTTCACCCCTCTAGATGCCCCATATTGTGGAGAGCTTGCTCCTCTATACATCTCGCCTAAATTGAATGATCAAACAATCGTGCGTGTGATTGTTGACCCATCATGTAGAGTCGATGTTATTATGGAGGAGACTCTATTCATAACTAGTTGCATACGCCTGTCTATGATGATTGTTGAGTAACCCTAAGGACACATGATAGTTTCTCTATTCCTCCTTTGGGTAGCATCAACTTGATGGTCCTTGTGGGACCCAAGGCTATGTCTTCTACATATGTGATCATTCCTAAGTTGGACCTATTTTGGGTTAAACTTGGCATTCTCTAGTTGATTCTTATGGATGTGATCCCTTCAGTGATTCATAAATCCCTCAAGTTTCCCCATGAGGGTTCGGTGTATGTCATCTAGGATACTGGATATCAACTCCTAGTAGCCTGTGGAGAATTTTTGTTGGATCATTTTTGGCCTGCTCTAGTGGGGCTCACGCTTCTCCATGGTGACTTCATATACCACACTTATTATCAGTATAAGACAAAGGACTTGGCCCCTAAATCAACTCAGCCTAGTTATTCATTCCCTCTTCCTACATCGACCTCTTCTCCATTTATTGATGTCTTGGAGCGGATAGTGGCTCATTTCCCCTCATCATCGGGGCCTGACGATAATCTTGTTCTTCTGAATAGAAGTCTGCATCTACCCAAGACTACATAGCCTCTAGGGGTGTCTTCTATTCCTGCAGCTACACCTTGTGCAGATAATGGAAAGTAACCTGCGTTATCAAAGTTTTGGGCCCTCCCTCTTTTCGAGATTCTGATCATGGCAAATATCCCTTGGCCCTCTTGATATGAGAGAAGGAAGTGATCCTCTCATGTTCATTCATCACCGCTTGCACCTTTTTCATAGCCCAAGTTGACACCCTTTGCTCCTCCAACTGCTCCTTGAGCAAAGCGAGGTAGGGTTCCTATTGTTGTGAATATGGTACCTATCTCAGATGTACCTCCTATTCCATTATTTGGGCCTTCCCCTACCCCCAACAAGGTTTTGGAGACCTCTCCTATGAAGCATGATCCTTCTAATCCCTCTCGGGCTTTAGTTGGTGGCCCTCATCCCCAACGTAATTAGTGTGCATGTGAGTGTAAGCACTATTGATGGGCCAGCCAATTTTTTCATATCAACTCCTGTCTCATCGGTCGCTCATGTTTCTACATCATCTTCAGTTTTACTCCTAGATATTATCGAGCCTATAAATGAACCTTCCTCTGAACAAGTGTAGTTTTTCATCCCTCCTTCTCTAGAGACACACCTTGTTACCTCCTTGCTAGATGTATCTCTTTTGTCTTAGCCTGTTGATATTTTGCATATGTAGAAGGTGTTCCGCGTAACTTTGTTTTCTCCCCCTTCATCACAGCCATTCCAAAATCAAAGTCTCCCTGGGGTCCTTCAGCCTGCTACGATTGATAGGAGACCTATTTCTCTTGTCCCACCCAAATCCAAGCTCGAGTAGGGCCCCGTTCTAGAATTTTGATGGCAAAAATCCTCACAAGTATGTTCCTCATCCTTTTCTCTACCCATTCCAGTGTCTTCTATTTTGCCTGTTCTTGTGTGTGTGGTTGAGATGACTCCACTTTCTCCTCTGATTATGATTACCCCTCTTCTGGAGGCTAGAAGTCCTATTCTTGTTTCATCTTCTTCGACTGAGTCTCCTGGTTCCTCTACGGAGGCTTGCATGTTTGGCTCCTTGGAGGACATCCTGACATTGTCCATGATCTTTTCCCAATCATTGACCCTTCCCTCCTTCAATCTTGTGGATGTAGATGTTATTTCTGCTTCATCCCTCACCCTTTCTACTAGTGAGCTTCCTTGTGAATCTCTTTTGGTAGTCCCTCTCCAAGCTCATTCTTCTTCTCCCTGTGATCTAGATTGGGAGGATGATGATCTCTTAAGGGATGACCTTTAGGATATTTATATTGCATCTCCATCTTTTTTCTTGTGACCTTGATTGTGTTCCCCCGTGCTTTCTTTATATGTTTGTTCCCTCCAAGAGGAATCAAGTTATTCTATAGGTGCTTGGATATGGGAGGTTGATCATCTTTATCTGTTGTGCTCTCCTAAAGGACCCGAGTTTCAATATAGGTGCTTGGATACAGAAGACTATTCTATCGTGCACCTTATTCTATTTGTCTATCTACTTCTTCTATTTGTCTTATATTGCTTTGGGATATTCAGGAACAATGCAAAGCATTGGGGGCATCTTCGGCCTTCTTCCATGTTGATCGGAATTTTTATTTTCTCTTTGTCTTCATGTCCTCTTCTTCAGATCTGAGAACTTTGGCACTATGATGATATAACTATCTTGCAACTATATTAGATTTATTATCACTACTATGGGTTTTGATGCCAAACTATCAAATCCCCCTATCCTTTGGCATTCATCATTGATTTTGTGGACATTCATGTGTCACCAACTAATGGTGGCATTCCACAAAAGCATCTTGTTATGTTGAAATACCACAACTACTCTTCTCCTTAAAATGACATGCCTTCCATGAATATCATTCTAAGGGGGGGGCATCATATCTGCATTTGTTATCTAGTCCCTTGCATGTTTCTTGTCGATCACTTTTTCATGCTTGCCTAGGTGGAGGCCAAACCACTTGATATTTTTCTTTATGATATTTTTCCTAGGTGAGGGCCAAATCACTTGATCTTTTTCTTTACTGTGTTTTTCCTAGGTGGGGGCAGAACCACTTGATCTTTTCTTGCCCAAGTAGGAACCAATATACTACTTATCAAATCTATCTTTGATCGCCCAATCACATGCCTATCTAGTGTATCACCACCCATGCCAGCAAAATCATCACCTTATCGCATGGCTACCTAGCATATCACTACCCATGCTAGCAAAATATCACCTTATCATATGGTTATCCATACTAGCATGATCTCACAACCATAATTTTCCTATCATATGGCTATCTAGAATAATCCACTTTTCTATCCATACTGGCACATCTGTTATCTCATATCACTGTGATCACTTATCTTGTATCTTTTCGTAATAAGGGGATTTCCTCCAAGCAAGGTTCATTTTTGTTATGATATCTTATCTATCATCGATATTAATCGATCACTTATCTTATAATTCAACATGTTAGTTTGTCGTTAGCGTGTTTGTAATGTGTCAGTTCGCAATATCTATTTCAAACTTTAGCTTTATCTCATTGGGGGCAACCTCATCTGATCACCAAAATTTTGCCTCCCAATCACGACCCTCTTATTTATCTTCCTCTACTTTTCCTTTGCATCTCTCAACAAAGACATGCTCACTAAAGGGGGTAAAATTAATATCAAAAATCAAACCTTGTACAATTTAGTGCAACAAATGGCACCTTCCTCCACATCACCAGTGGTCATGTACCATCCCTTTTCTCTTTTTTCCCACCTAGATTTCTTTGTCAACTCCAAACTAGAATATTATCAACTTTGTGAACTTGTCATCCTTAGGACACTAGTATGACACAAAGATGTCTGCACGACGCGCTAGCATCCTGCGAATCTGATAGTTCATGGGTGGTTATTTGAGCATTGCTCTTGAGCTTGAAAGGAATCATAACACATTTGCATGTGCCCATTGACATCAGTTTTCCTTCCACGACCTATATCTCTCCCCTTTGAATGCATTTTGGGAATTATTGATCATTTTTCTTATAGATTTAAGCTTTTAGCAATCTTCTTGGGCAATATTCATAGGTTATCACAAGACCATAATTGTTGTTGCAGCCTCTTGAAGAACTCAAGGTTCCCTCGGCCATCTTCACATGTCTTGAAGGTAGTTCACTTCCTCTTCTTGGTTCATTTGTTCATCTATGATCTCTAATTTACAATCTATTAATTATCTTAATTAATTTCAATTTTCCCTATTGCTACTAATTGGGTTGTCTGTGGAGGTGGGAAGACGAAAACGGGGGTCTGACTAAGGTAGACTCCAAAACACAACCCCAACATTTTCCTTATTTGCTTTTGCATAGGTTTATGAACATGTGAGTGTAGTCATCTTGTGGGAGGCTTCAATCGTGGACCGACTATGAGCTTCCCTCATTCCTCCTTCCCATTTCATTTTAGTATTCTACATTCTGCATTATTAGCTTAGTTTGTAGTCTTTCTATGTTTGTTTAATAATATAGTTTCCACTATCACTTTTCATACAGTTTCTGTACCTCTTCCATATAGGAAGAAACATGCATGCTGGTGTCCAAGTTCTGGGCGCTCATCCTAGGAAGAGAGGCTTGATAGAGTCATTCAAGAACTCTATTTGATAGTAATTTATCTTATTCTTTCTTTACCTTGGAATTTTCATCCCTTGGCTCACCCTTAGCGCCAGTTAAGTGAGGTAGAGCGAAGGTAGGTTTGTTCCTTTGGGTCCATAACCTTCAAGGTAACAAATCTCATTCTCTACATATTTATGAAAGAGATCAGGAGATCAAGAAAGTCTACATGTTAAATATGAAGTATAAATTTGAGACTCTAAGGATGCCTAAAGACAAGAACATTGAAATTTACCTGCATCAGCTGAATGAGGTGTAACGTGGAATAGGACGTATTGGTAGAACTAGGGAAGAAAATAAGGTTGTGAGAAAAGTAATAAGAACAATGCCTAGATTATATAGACCTAAGTTGTATTCTATTGAGGAGAGTCATATTATGGATACATATACCTTGGATCAAATCTATCGATCAATCTCAACTTTTGAGATATGGGAGTTTGAAGATCATCACAATGTTAAGAAGAAATTTGTTTTCAAATCTACCAATAAGATTGACGATGTACTTGAAACAATAAATGATCTATATGACGAGGAAGAAAAAATTGTGAGAAGACTAAAAAGAGGATCAATAAAATATAAAGGTAAGCTTCCCTTGAAGTTTTTTAATTGTCGAAGAATTGGACACTATGCTACTAGATGTACTTTCAATGAAGATAACTATAATAGACCTAGTGATGATAATAAGAGAAAGGGTAAATATATAAGAGATGAAAACAATAAAATAATAGACGATAGAGAGAAACCTAAGATGAAGAAGATTGTGATGGCTCAAATGGTGAATTATTATTTTTAGCCATTAAAAAAATTATAAATAAAGGTTCAGTATTGTGCATGATGAAGAGAACAGTGAAAGATCAATGATTAAGGATCACACTACATGCAAAAGAAGAACCTAAATCTTGGATTTAATTTATTCTAGATTTTCAAATCATAGGATAGGTGACAAAAGGAAGTTCATTGACTTTCAAAAGTATGATAGTGGACTAGTGAAGCTTGTTAGTGAAGAGGTTGCACCTATTTGTAGTAAAGGAACCATATCCATTGATAGTAAGCATAAGACATATCATGTTTATTTTGTTAAAGGTTTAAAATATAACCTTTTGAGTGTGGATTGGATATGTAGTAAAGGTTACAAGCTCATATTTCATGGCTTCAAATGTGAGATCAAAGTTCCTGGAAGGTTAATTGTTGAAGGTACAAGAACAAATGGAAATGTCTATTACATAAAGAAAAACAGAGGATGTAGTTATATTTTGGTGTAGATCAGTGAGTGTTGTTTGTGGCACAAAAGGATGGGACACATTAATTTTGAATACATGGTGAAGATCATTTCTACTCAAGCAATGGGAGATTTTCCAAATATAACCAAACTTGCTAATATAGTGATAAAGGAATATCATATGGGAAAACAAACAAGGAATATATTAAAGAACAAGGAGTATTCTACTACAAAACCATTATAGTTGGTTCATACAGACTTGTACAGACCTACAAGGCCAGAGGGATAAGTGGTCAAAGATATTTTATGTTTTTATTGATGATTATTCTAGAATGACATGAGTTACTCTCTTAAAAGAAAAATGAGATGCCCTAGATAGATTTAAAGTGTTCAAATCTATGGTTGAAAATCAAGTAGAAGCTAAGATCAAATGTATAAGGTTTGATAGAGGTGAATATTTTAGATAGTTTGATAGATTTTGTGAAGATCATGGTGTTAGAAGAAATTTTCTACACCTAGGACTCCATAACAAAATGGAATGTTTGAAAGGAAGACTAGAACTATTTTTGAATTGTCTAGAACTATGTTAAAATATGCTAACCTGCCTAATGTATATTGGAAAGAAGTTGTGCATAGTGCTATCTATATTCTTAATAGGGTACAAGTGAGAGCGAATTATACAAAGACGCCTTATGAGCTATGGTATGGAATATCAACTATGGTCAAATATTTTCAAATCTTTGAAAGAAAGTGCTACATTAGAAGAGATGAAGAAGATTTGGGAAAGTTTGATATAAGATCTAATGAAATTATATTTTTAGGATGCTATACAAATAGCAAAGAATATTGATGCTACAAAAAGAGGCTAAAGAGGATTGTGAAAAGTGAAAATGTTTGAGTAAGTGAAAAATGGAATCAATTTTCTTCAAAACCTGAGATTAAGATAGAAGATGCCCCCAATATTCTAGAAGAGAAAGAAATTTTGGAAGATAAAGCAGATTCAAGTGTAAATGAGAATGAAATTGAACAAGCACCTAAGATTCCTACAAATTATATGTAGAAAAATTATTTAGAAGATCAAATCATTGGAGATAAAGACAAATGATTTTAGAGAAAAAGATGACTTACCAAGGCTAGTGAACAAGAAAATTTATGTTTCTTTTCTAAGGTTGAGTCAAAGACCAATGCAAAGGCCTACAAAGATATGGATGGATGAAGGCAATGTAAAAAGAGCTAAATAATATAGAAAAAATCAAACATGGAAAATTGGTATGTAGATCAGTGGACAAGAATGTGATAGGAACAAAGTGGTGTTCCAAAATAAGTTGAATGAAGATGGAGAAATTATCAGAAGAAAAAAAGCAAGACTAGTTTGTAAAGGCTATTCATAGGTTAAAGGTATAAACATTGAGGAGACTTTTGGTCTAGTAGGTAGGATGGAAGCTATAATTATTTTCTTGCATTAGCTTTGTACATGAAGCTTACGGTATATCAGATGGATGTTAACTCAACATTCTCAAATGAAGAACTTGAAGAATAGCTTTACATTGAACAACTAGATGGGTTTTAGTTGCTAGAAGATCTGGATATGATATACACACTTAAGAAGGTACTTTATGGACTCAAGTAGGCTCCTAGAGATTGATATACAAGGTTGGACAAATATCTGTTGTAGTGAAACTTCAAGAAAGGTACCACAGATAATAATATTTATTTCAAGGTTCAACATGACAAACTATTGATAGTAGTTGTATATATTTATGATATGATTTTTAGTGGAGATGATAATGTTTGTAAGAGGTTTGCAAAAGAAATACAAAATCAATTTGTGATGTCAATGATTGGTTAGTTGTCATTTTTTCTTGGTCTCCAAGTAACATAGCTAGAAGGTGGTATTTTAATTTCTTAGGTCATATATATCAAGGAGATGTTGAAGAAGTTTGGTATGGAGAATTGTAATCCAATTGGAACCCCCATGATTATTGATTTTCATTTGAGGAATGATGATGAATCTCTAAAAGTGGATTAGAAGTTCTTTATAGATATGTTATTGGTCGACTGTTATATTTGACCACTTCAAGGTCAAATATTATGCATATAATTTGTTTGGTTTCCATATATCAAGCTAATCCAGAGCAATCTCATGATAAAGTAGTGAAAATGATATTTAGATATTTGAAAGGGACTGTAGATTTTGGTTTGTGTTATAGGAAGGATGATGATTTCTCTTTGAAAGTTGTGCTGATTGGGTTGGATGTGCTGATGAAAAAAGAAGTACAAGTGGTAATGGATTTTTCTTGGGAAATAGATTGGTCTCTTGGTTGAGAAAGAAGTAGGCTTCAATGTCATTATCTACAACATAAGTAGAACATATTGTAGTATTTGCACCCAAGTAATGTGGATGAAGGAAACTCTCAAAGATATCAAGGTGATGTAGTATGTGTGATAACATAGGTGCAATTAATATTTCGGTGATGAATTCAAGGAATAAACATATTTCTATCTCGTATCATTTCTTAAGAGAGAAGGTAGCAAATAAGGAATTCAAATTGGAATATGTGCCTACAATGGATCAAATTACAAATATTTTCACTAAAGCACTGCCAAATGGTACTTTTGAGTATCTCTAATAAAATTTTGGGGTTATTTCCCATCCTACTTTAAACGAGATGTATAGAAGTGGTGTCTCTTTCCAAGGGGAAATTTAAATCCTATATTTGGTCTCTTGGATTGATGTGGTGGATTCTCTTAGGGAAAGTAATGAAAGTTGTAGCTTCTTAATTGTAGGAAAGCATTGCAGATCTCAAAGATATACCTACAAGGGGGATAAATGTTTAGAGAGTTGTATAGAGGTTCGAAGTGTTGTTCCCTTTGTCCTTGATGTCAAAGGGGGAAAAAATATATAGTTGGAGAGACAGTTGTTGATTGGTGGTACTAGAGTTGCCAACAATGAAAAAGGGGTAGATTGTTGGTAATTTGCATTGTGTTGCCATTAATGTCAAAATTGTGTATATTGATGAAAAAGGAGAACAACAAGAGGAATTTTTCAATTGTGTTTGTTGTAGGTGTTGCCATCATGACAAAGGGGGAGATTATTAGCAATGTGAGTTTAGTGTTGTTATTGATGTCAATCTAATATGTGTGGATTGCTAACTGATATGTAAAGGTCCAAAAATGAGTGTTTAGGTATTGTTATGATGTCTTGTGGTTATATTGAGTGAGTATGTAGTTTTTAAGAAAGGTGATAGTATTGTAAGCTAAAATATCTAGGAAAGAGTATTTAAAGTCTTTATTGGAGAATGCTCCAAATTGCTCCAGTTTCAAATATGATGGCTTGCAATTTTTTATTAAATTTATATGTTCTATGAATATTGCACTATTATGTTTTTAGGTCCTCAACAATTGAGGTGTTCAAGTTGGTTATTGCAGTTTGTTAACATTGAGGCTATTTCCTAGGATTGGTCTAGAGAATTCTTTACATGTCTCTCTAATGTTGTTTCTATTGAACGCACAATAGTACTCAGGGGGGAGGGCGAACCAGTTAAGATCAATTCTTTTTTAGATCTATATAACTATTAATATTATACTATAATTGCAAAGCATAGAAGAAAAAAGAAAATTCATCACATGAACACTAGATTTACATGGAAAACACTGTAAGAGCAAAACCATGGTGAGAATCAAACTCACAATATAATATGATTGATTAAAAGGTTTTAGGATCAATCCCAAGGAGCAATCAGAACCTAATGAATTTACAATGCTAAGGCACACAACCTTAGGGAAAGATCCAAAGAGACTTGTAGAACTAAGATGCACAATCTCAAGGGAAGACAAAGATGTCTACCAAGAGACTCACTATTTATCGATAGAATAGAGCAACAGGTGAAACTGAAATGAAGATATAGCTATCAAGACACTTCCAACACAAAATATGCTAGAGCATAATTCTCATCCACCTCATAAAAATTCATGCTTATTACTGCATCAACATAAACAACCATACATTCTTATATACAAAATTCCTCATGAAAACCCTCAACTAGGTAGGCCAAAAGAGAATAAGCAATATTACATAAACTATGTCATCTGAACATAAAAGAATCATTTTTCTTCTCTCCAGGAGATAATGAGGACCTAAATACATCAAAATATATTCATTCAAGTAGATTCCAAGAAAAGATAAAGTCTCTTTCAAGAGACGATTGATAAGATTCATGATAAACTTAGGGTTGTTGTGGCTAGGAGTAGAACTACTATGCAAAATAGTTATGATGGTCTTAGACAATTAAATTTCCAAGTTCAAAATCTCCCTTCTAGAAGTATGCCGATTTGTTAGCTAAGATTGCCAAATTTATCAAGGATATTGAGAGAGACAATTACATGCATTCAGTGGAAGGTCTGGAGTATGGGATTATTCACCAAGAGTCTATTAGTGGTAATTTCAAGGTAAGTTGCTTTGTGAGAGAATATTCATTTTGAATTAGTTTCATGTTTTTTGTAAGATTCCAAGAAGGTGATAAAGCTTTCCTTCCATGTCTCAATCAATTAATCTATCTTACTACCAATTTTTATGAAAGTATAGTTCAAAATATTATATTAATTTTTTTGTATCTTGTATATATTAGTTTATCAATGTTGTAAATGAATCTTGAAATAGTTATGCCTAGATTTCTAGAGCCATATTTATTACAGATGGTAAGGCCTTCAAATATTTGAATGCTTGTATTATCATAGAGATTTACATGATATCAAATGGATAAAGTGTAACAAGGTCACTTTGGAGGTTGGTGAAATCAGAGGGTGGAGGAATTTTCATCAGCTAAGTTAGCTTCTCACTTTGAGATGGTGCTTTGCATGAGAAATTTGGATTTTCTTTCTTGCTTTGCATTATATTTTTTTTTAATTTATGCTGACAAATTTGAAGAATACATGTATTGTGAAGGTTATATTTTGGAGAAAAGTTTAGGATTTTATGTTGAGCTTAGTATGAATTGTATTCCTTCAAGATTTAGAGTATATGATCGAAAATTATACCCTTTTATGGTCACTAGACAATAGTAGTGATCTGTTCTATCTTTTAGGATTTTTTGTTGATTAATTCAAGACTTTTTGACTCAAGGGTTTGAGACTGAGAGCTTAAGAACTCATCTCAAAGCTACACTTTTATGATGGTCAAGAGATAGATTGATGGAGCCTTTATTGCTTCAAGAATTTATTTTTAAGAAGTAGATCCTTTCAATAATGTGTATTTGTATTATTTAATCAGCATGTTTTGTTCGGTAAGCATTAAGGGGGAGCCCCTAGGGCAAGGTGAATTTGATTTTTTTGAGAGCAATGCAGTAAGAGGGAAGGGGGTGGAATGTGGGCATATATTATATTATATAAATATTTGATATGCATGATTAATGTATTTATAATAACTGCTCTGATTATCACAACCACATCATCTCCTTTTATAAATTCTCCTCACATCATCGAATGATATATCAAAAACATTTTTCTTTGCCCTCCTTCAAGTTATCAATATAAAAATAACCAAATCTAGAATAACACAATAGATAGAATAAAAAAATAGAATAGTGAGAGAGATTTAGAATGAAGATACCAAGAGGAACCTAACATTGAAATTTGAGGTTGACTATACTAGAAAAAAGTATTGGAAACCTATGTATAAATGTGATGGAAGTTTGAGACATGACCAGAAATAAATGGAAAAGACTTGCATACTTGTCTCATGAAAATATAGGTCAATGTTGTAGGATAGAGACATTGAGAACCTTGGTCTAAGGGTTTTGATCTATTTAAAATTTGGCAATGTATGACACTATTTGTTATGGTCTTTTAGAACTTTCTTGTTGTAAAATCAACACCTACACACACCAAAAGTAGGGAAAAAAGTGTTTTGTCGCATAGGAGCTTACCTAAGTAAATTTTTGTTCTAGTGTTGCCACTTACACAATGACTAATTGTGATATAATGTGTGCCCTTGCAAAGGAGGCTAAATAGTTTATAAATGCTAAAATGTCGAGATTCTTACTTTAGGTATGGAATAGTCCCATGGAATCTAACAAAAGGCTTTATGTGATGCATATGAATTCTTGGAACATGTTAGTGTGTGCTTACAACCTCAAGTGATCATAATTGGTGTAAAAAAATTGAATTATTTAGTGTTTTGAATCAACAACTTCTAATTGCTTTATTGGAGATTTGTTCTTTAATTGCATAGTTTTTCTCTCTTGTATGTACTAGATTAGATTGACAAGATAGACATTGAAATGTGAAATGGATTTACATTTATATGCAGCTTACACCTTTATGAAATAACTTTTTTAGGACAACCCTTTAAAGAAATGTCAATTCATGCAATTTGTAAGGTCAACTTTCATCCTTTGAAAATTCAACCCACCAAGCCCTAGTCTTAGCAAAATGTGTTACCAAAAATCTTGCAAATGGGTAAATAAACCAAGTTTGTCATAATGGTCTTGAAATAAGGAACACATATAAAAATGGGTTCTAAACTTAGTGTTAAATTGTTAAGGTCAACAATTTATGGCACTGCATCTATGTAAGGTCAATTTCTTTTATTTTTAAAGAGTTGGAATTTTAGTATTTGTGATTAATATTTGCATATTATTTTAACTATTATTTTCAAGTGTATGGATCATTTATAATGGTATTATAATTATTTTTTAAATAATCAATATATGATTTTTTTCTTAAATTATAATATATAATACTATATTTTTAATAGTTTTAGGGCATTCAAGTAAACCTGAACACATTTATTATATTTTGGTTATGTTGATGTTATTTGTATCTAAAGAGTAATAAATATCTCATTATCTACATGTGTTTACTTTGTGGAAATATTTTAATATGATAAATGAAGTTTTAAATTTATTTATTAATTATTGTGCAAAGATTCTATTGCTAGGATAAAATGCATTTGATTGCTATAGATACATGAGATAATGGCAAATAGATCAAATTCATATAAAATGTTAGGGCTTGCAGTGCTATTAAATTGTGTGTTTAAAATAAACTTCATGATGTAGGAGTAGGTTCTAGTCTCTTTGTAGAAGGCTGATTGACTATTATTTTAAATCTATAAATATCATTTGAATATTCTATTTATTTATTTTTTCATTACACACAAATCATTCTACAATTTTTTAGTAATACCATTGTGATCCTATGATTGTTATCAACCTTATAGTGTTACGTATTATGCATTGTACTATCTTTGTAAACAACTGCCACCTAAATTATTTTGAGAAATTTCTGACTGTCTATTGCTTTAGTTGCATTGTTAATTTAGCTGCCTAAATAATAGATTTTTAAATTGAATGTATTAATACATATCTCAACAAAAATCATAATTGAAATATATATTCATACCCTTTGAGGATACATTTCAATCCTTGTTTCATTCTCTATAATATCTCTAAGATTGTGATCACCCTCTCCTACTTGCTAGGGTTCAAAGTAAGAAGTTAAAATCCGCTTGTTTGATAATCTCGTCGTATCTCTAATTTAACAATAGATATCTTCTATGCAGAGAAAATTGATAACATTGTTGAGAACTTGATAAGAGTCGTAGATTTAGGGGTTTATATTGGTCACATTGCTCACAATGTTTCTTTTATTTGCTAGTTAACTAGTATACTTATATTTAAATAATATATGTAAAATATGTAGAGAGATATCTTATAATAGAAGAGAATCATCTGTAAAATAAGTGTTCTTCTAACATTCCTAGCACCAAGAATATAAATCCATTAAAGTCTTGCATGCAAAAAGTTGTAAATCTAGTTGGAGACAAGTGGCAAGGGTTCTATTTTATTTGGAGTAATAAAATAACACCTCCACAAAAGCTGAAACATGGCATATTTCATGAATTTACCTGTCATTTGCATATCAAATTGTTTCAAAAATAATTTTTTGCTTACGAACATTTTGATGTCATTGTAGATGTCTCTTGACAACAGGACAGCATGCATCATAACATCATAACGTTTGTTTCGTTTAGCAAGCATTTATTGATGTTTCATTTGTTTCTTATTTATAAACAGCATGCATCATAACGTTCGTTTCGCTTCGTAAGCGTTTCTTAATGTTTCTTTCTTCCCAATTTAAGGACACCGTGCATCATAACGTTTGTTTCGCTTAGTATCCTGTTCACTCGGTTCAAAGCCTACTGTATGGGAAAGTTGAGCGTTTCCTTATGAAAGCGAATTTTAAATCCGGAGAGCACATCAATATATTGTTGAAAAATACCAATGCCAATTCTTTTCTTAATTGGATAAGGATCTTAGTTTGATCATAAGCGGAAAGACATGTGTTCTCCCTACTGATAACATTAGACTATTTATTTGCTGATAGAGATGTTCGACGATGTTCTTTGCGCATTCACAAGATCTTTTTCGATTGACTCTAATCAACACTTGTTTTACTCATCTTATTCTCATCCTATTCTCATCTGGTTCTATCTGCACCAAGATAATCCGTCTTTTAGTTATTGATATTTATCTACAGCACTTTCCTACTAAAAATTTACTGACCAGATCTATTTTTAATATTCTGTACACTTTCAAGACATCAGAAGGAAGAGACTTATTTAAGGACATCTGTTTAGTGGGTCACAACCTGTTTCCACTCAGCAATTGCTATTGACGGCCAGGCTAATTTGCTATTCTTCAATCGTATATTTTTCCTCCCTAATGATGTCACTCTTCGTATTTTCTCTTCTATTTTGAAGGTTTGAATGAATAGATTTATAGGTCATTCATATCTAACATTATTGGGAGATAACTCTTCAACTAAAAAGGAAAACGTATCGTCATTAGAAGTTCCACTACTGACAGCCTGGGCTCGTAGAAGGCAGTTCTCGGATAATTTAATATTCTTCAATTTTTTATATTTTTCCTCCATAATCATGGGCCTCTCCGAAATTTCTTTTGTCTTTTGAAGGTTTGAATGGACTTTTAGATCTTTCATATCGACCTTTGTTGACAGATAACTCTTTAGCAAGATAATAATGTGTAGCGCCAGGGTGACACCAATGAGTTTAAGTTGTGATATATTTTGGATTAAAAAGAAATGTGATTGGAGATGCAATTTCATCCATACGATCCTACCTCCCAGGATATCAGGCTATTGAAGAATTTTACTACCTTCAAGGCGTTGAGACAAGAGGATGTATTTTTTTATGTTTAATATTTTTGAATCTTATCGTGTCCTGCAGCATATAAAAGTTTTTATCGTCAAAGATTTGTGGTGAGGCTTGTTTGGTTTTAGCATTCTGCATTGAGAAACACTTTTTTTTTTATTGCATCATCATTGCTGCTTTATTCAGTGTAATTTGTTTTTCTGTGTTTCGAGTTTAAAGAGAAAATACTTTTCCTGTTTTATTTGTTTTAAACATTAGTTGAACCAAAATGTAATCTCTTTGGCAAGCTTTTCGGTAATAATTGCTATGAGGGCTAGTAGGAGTATTTAATACCTACGAATGTTGTAATAGTGACAAAGGTACAATGACATGAGCAATTGTACAAGAATGGTTATTTAGAATTGGCTTTCCAACCAATTAAAATGCCAGTTATATAAGAGGAAAAAGGCACATCAGAATATGTGGTCTTTGTTCAATTGATATTTTAGTTTGTTGTAAAGCCAATTTCATAATTGTGATTCTGGTGTTTTCAATTTTGATGAAAAGTGTTTGACGAAACAGCAATTTCTACTCATTTAAAATTCGTGATCTTATATTTTCAAGTATAGGTAGTGATTATTACTTTTGACTTTATATTATGTATGATTTTGTTTATGGGGCTTTTAATATTGTGTATATAGTTGTAATTACATTTTTAATATAAGGAGGTTGGTATTTGATATTTTCTTTGTATTTGTAAAATCGATATATGATATTCTATGTTTAAATTGCTCATATTTGTTAGTTTCGAAGATAAGTTCTAGGTGAAGCATTAATGGTCAAGAGAGATAAATTCTTTTGATCTTTTAGTTCAAAATATGGATCATTAATGGTTGACTCAAAGTATGCAATTGACTTGATACACTACTAAAACATAGCCTAAATGTAAATGTAAATGAATTAGATAGAGAGCTCTCTAATCAATGATTCATAAGGTAGAATGCAAGTTGGAGGTTCTACAAGTGGGTTAGCAAGCTAAGAAGGCTTGTTCTTGGAAGAGTCTCCATAGTTTTTAAATAAGATAAATGAGTTTTATAGGGTCGACCCAAAACCCAAATTCAATAGCAAAAAATAGAACCAGTTAAATATAAATAATAACGATTATATATAGTTACATGTTATAATATTGGGATGATCAATATTTTATTCCAATGACAATGTCCTCAATATAATTAAAAATTAAAATCATATATAATAGAAAAAATAGATTTTGGTAAACAACAACCCATAAACTATAATTTAATAATATAATATATATTTTAATACAATATAAGAACAACATAAAATCTTTATTAATCAAGGTCCACTATTCATATTTGAGGCCCTCCAATATATTTTCCTTTATACATGAGTAAATGGGATCTTAGCATTTCGCTAGCTTTTCTCTAAAAAATCCCATGCATATATGCACCCGTCACCCTACCAGATAAATCATGTCTTTGATGTCCCCGAATTAACACGACAGATCCATGTAACGTGTCAGACGCTCTACTCCAAACCTGCGTTTCCTACTCGCCGACGCGTATGGGAATTGACCCTGCTTAACGTGGTATTTCTATCTTATTAGACGGTGATAATACAATTAAAAACATGGAAACAGGCAAATCCTCTGTGGATCTTCCAGATCCCGAACTTCTAACCCACTTCTAAATTATCGGTCCCTTCCATCCTCTTCGAGAAGGCCGAACGATTTAAACTTTTACTTTCAAAAATCGCATCCTACGGTACACCCATTCCACAACTCTTTTTTAAAGTACTTCCATGTAAAGTGCGTCCTAAAACGAAGCAAAACATATTTGTTTTCTTTCCTTCGAGTTAAACGATCTTGACCGGGCCTTTTTTAAGCTTTTCATGGAGGAAGAATAGAAGAAAACGTCAGCGGCTCGAGTCCCTGGAGTACAGCACCAAAGCGGGTAATTGCGAGGATTCAAACTGCCGAAACGTGGATGTTTTCTCTGAAATAATCTCTCAAATGGATACTCACGAGGTGGATTGCCCGCAGGATAGCAATCATGAAGAGTTGGTTTGGGATATGATGAAACATTTCGAAGAAGAAATCGTTTCGAGCTCAAGAAACAAGTGAGGATAAATGTGGGTCTAATCAAATATGTGAGACAATGTGCTAGATTTATAATAGGTTGGGGCCTTTTTCCATCTACTTCAATGAAAAACAATACTCACTAATTCAGTTTTAGCATCGAAGATTCGCCAATACATATCTAGTTTCAATCATCACATTATCACTTGGACAGGATCATTGCAAACCACAACATCAACTACTAGAATACATATCTTAGTGATAGTTTAGGTATATTGCACATCATTACATCCGTAAAAGCATAAGTCGGATCTCTTCAGCTTACGAAATAAAGACACAAGAATATCTATTCTACGAAAATCACCTAAAACCACAATCATCATATTATTTTATTCATTGGGCAATCCAAATATAACATTATTTGAACTCAACATACCCGTTAAGTAGTATTTGAGTACAGGGGAAAACTATTGGAACTCAACGTAAGCTGTAAATACAATTTGAAACTGGAAGCTCCTGTTCTCAGAACCACAGCTTACCAGTTCCAATATATAACACGCTATTTTAAAAATCCAAAATTCAGAAACCACTTGCCACGGTGCCAGATATGAGTGCCCGTTAATTTATAATAAACCAACAGAACTACTAAAAACTGCTGCTAACTGATAGCAGATGATAAAACTTATTAACCTGCCGGACTATTATTCAACCACCATATAAAACCCCAAATAGAGAACAAGTTCCCAACTGTTTCAGCTCTTCCGTCTGGTTGAATTCGTCATCTAATTCAGCATCGCCATCTTCTAACTAATATTTAAATTGCGGGAAGTCCCCAACAACAGAAAGTTTCAGTTCAATCATTTTATCCATCTCTGCGTTCATGTCTGCTGTCAGCGCATTCTTCCAACTCCCAACTTTTCCTTCTCTGAAGAAGCTATCATTTCTCAGACTAAGCCCACGCAGATTAAGCTCTCCCGTTTTATTTGCCTCGATTTGAGACAGAGATTCGAAACTGCACTTGTTAGAAATGTTGCTTAAATCGTCCTGCTTAACCCACCAACACCCCATAAAATCACTCAATACTTTAATACAAACCACGGGATCGGCAATAAGGTCTTCGTAAGTAGGGCACAAAATATTAGGCTTGCTTCTCTCACGCCAATAAGAGGCTACATGATCAGAAAAGGGGCCGCTGTGGTATACTCCCTCGCAAAAGCTCTTTAGGGCTTCCTCCTTTGACGCATAAGCATTCTTGTTGTTTAATTTATTGATGATCATTTCCCACATTGAAACAAAAGTGTCCTTGGGATTGCGGGGCAGATAAATGATTTTACAGCCTGAGGATTTAATAGAGTCGGGCAATGCTTGATATGGAACATGTGTGTGAAATACACGGGGAAACAGAGATACAGACTCTGGGTTTAAATTGGAGAAGGGGCCATACAGCTGTATTTCTAAGTTGGGAACAAGTTCATGAGGGCTTACTTGATTGAGAGGATAAGCAGGGTCGTTGAGGTCGTACTGTTTACTGCTGAGAATGGCGTAAACAAGTGCTTTAATCCAGGTTGTGCCTGTCTTGAGAGACGAAGCCAATATTATGTCGTCTGGGTGGCCTTCAAACTCTGTCCTCATTGCTTCAATTCCTTGCAAGAAACTTTCGTATCACCAAAATCCATGATATTTAACTAGCGATCCATTCGCAAGGGATAATACATCTGAAGAAGGCTTTGAATTATCAGCCATATTATAAGCAGAGTACACTACAAAGAGATATTTTATATTCCCAGAAATATGGATCCAAAGTGGCAAAGGCACAGGTCAACAGAAACAAGATTCAAATACCATTTTTTTAAAGGTCTATTCTCAAAGTTACAACAGTGAGCTTTCATGTTTTGGAATATTCGATTATCGCCATTGCAGCAAACAACCTACGTGTCTTGACCATGCATCCACAACCTACGTGTCTAGGTGCTTGGTTTATGCTTCCACGTTTTGGTAAAAGCAATCCACATTTCCTCTCTACGTTGAGACGTTTTGCATACATTTCAAGCAAGTGGACGGAAATGACAAGAAAATTAGGTACACAATATTTTTTTATTGGAAGCTGAAAAAACTTGGGTCTGGAGATTAAAAATCCAGTAGCTCTGTAATGTCAATATTTTTAAGATTTATTCTTTGTTTTATTCTGAATAGATTGAAGCAGTGGAAAAATTGTTTTTGGTTCATCACTTTTTAAAAAAAAAATTTCTTTTAGAAAGTTATGTAATATTTTTCTTCTAAATTCTGTCTTTTTTTTAATTTTCTATTGACATGTTGTAAAAGTGTAGAATCTTCAAATAAACTGCCTGTCATAGTTTCAGCTTCATTAAAATATTAGAGACAATCCAGGCAAACATTTGAAGGAATATGCAAACAATAATAAAATTAAAAAATATACATAGTACACATTACATAGAATATATCAAACTTAAACTAATTCTATTGATTTCATTGCATTGATGTTCATTATCCTTCAATATTTATTTTTCCTCATCTCTACTTGTGTTTGTATGTGTGCATGGCTATGCATCCACACCTAAGATGTTGGTTGGGATGGATGCGACCGAGTAGGCTTTGCTACTAGTGAATTTACATCTCAGTCTTGTCATGCTCCTAATGTCCTTGCTTACACCTATAAAAAAACATAAACCATTGTTTTTTTTTTTAATTTTGAGGTTTTGTAATGTTTTAAGGGTTGTAACGTAAAAATGCAAATGGTGGAATGTTTTTTATGTTGGTGTTTCCTTGAAAGATGAGGAATGCACAATATGTGTTTATTACGGACAAGGATGCATTTGGAAATGACAATTTTAAAAGAAATCATTTGCCTTATCTATACTTTCACATTTTCAATACATGCATACCAAGGTAGTTGTGTCAAATAATGAATGATGTGTGCAGTATGGTATAATATTTTGACAATCTACTGGTCATATCATTAGGCCAAAGATAGGTAGATGGAAATGCTATTTCAGACATTGTTTCACTTTACATGTAATGTAGCTCTTTTGGAGATTTATTTTTGGTAGCTAGCTAAATCACTCCTGAATTGACCTATTGACTACATTGTCCAATGTTAACAACAATGCTCAAAACAACATGGTAATAAGTAGTGTAAAGTAAACTTTGCAATTTAACCTAGAGGTGTGCTGAAATTTTTTCATAGAAACCACAAATTTTTTTGGCAGAAGTATAATTATAATAGAAGTTCCCGACCTAAGGAAAAGTGCTATGTTTTACTCATAGAGCATGTACAATTCTTGTTGGAGATGGCTTTACAATCCTTGTGCTATTGTAAGCATCTAGGCAGTAGTTCAATGTTTGCAGCCAATATTAGTGGTACTGCAAGTACCACAAGCCAAGAGAATGTTCTTGGAATTATTATAATATGTTCTCCCAAATAAGTAATCTCATTCAACTCTAAAAATTTGCAGATGTGCAAACTTACTAGGAGACTCAGAGTAAGACCAAACAGACTACTAGCAAACATATGGGAGACAACAAACTTGAAAGTCCACCAAGCTCTTAATAGAATAGAGCCACAAATATTAAGTATGGTTGTGAAACAATGAACATGTTCCCATTGATTTCAATTGACTATACGTAAAGGTATGATACATCTTAGCTACTAGTCTCTCAAGAAAAATAAAAATAAGCATTAATAAAAATAACAAATGATGGCAGGAAGGAAAGGGTACAAGAGACTCAGTTGTCTTGAAATTTTTTACTTAAGGAAAACACCAAAGACAATTATAGGTATGCCATCTATACACTGAGTAACTATATACATTAAGGTTGTTCTTTCGTTGGAGTCTTATGGTTGTTACCCTATAAGGAACATTTACTTTAGAGTGGATTCAAAATACACAAACCCTAAAACCAAAATGCATAAATACATTAAAATGATTGAGAAGAACATTTTAATACTTCTGCATGTTTCTCATTTCAATTGCGAGTAGACAAAGTGGAGATTAAAATTATCATTCATATTTATCATTTTAATGTTGTGGAGATTTGACTAAAATTACAAAAATGCCATGACATATGCCTACCCATGGGCTCTTTCAAGAGTAAATGTACATGAAAATGGCTAGTAAGGAGAAATGATAAATATGAATTACCTAAATAATATTCAATCTATTAACATAATGGAAAATAGAGGACTCGTCAAAGCATAAATGAGTATCAGCAATCTTCTCAAATAGCGTCCAATCATTATAAATATACTTTCAACAAAGTACCCAAATTTAAATTAGAAAATAAAATAAAAAATAACACTAATCAGAAAACAATTTTGATACAAAATAATTGTTCTTGTATATAAAATACTCACAATCTTTGGAGATGGAAGCTTGACTGCAAGAGACTTTCAGGGTATATCTTAGAGGTCCTCTTACATCGATGTGAGATAAAAAAGAAGCACCACAATTAACAAATATTGAGTTGAGGGCATATTTATTTGCAGATTGCACTATTATTGTTAGTGCTTATTGTGGGTCTGTAGACTACGAAAGGGGTAACAATTGTGTTGGTGGCTAGAGTGGCACCTTGTAAACCCATTCCTGAGGTAGTTACTTATGGAGATTGTGCAGGCTATAATTGTGGTGGTTGTTACACATAAACAATAGTCATTTCCATTGTATAGGTTATGCATATGTAGAGGAAAAAATAGGCATGGCCATTGCCCTTGCCATGGTGTTGTTCATCTTGTTGACATTGTTATAACTTTGTGAACCATATATGTAAAATGTGGAATCAGAGTCAAGGCACAAGAAATATATTAACACTACGAGCACCTTACATGAGTCAGGCATGTATGCAAACTATGGTTGTAAAGACTAGGCACATGAAATGTATCGCAAGATCCCACATTTCCTAGGAGATATAAGTATAAAGTTTGTTTTTAACCATTTTTCATTAAAAAAAATTAGAAAACCCTTGGCAAAAATCCCAAGGAAAAATCATGAAAAAGAAAAAAAGAAAAGAAAAGAAAATCAGTTTAATGAAAAAATGATGATAGACCATATGATAAAATAGTTGGCACTGTTTCCAAAGAATACATTAATTGTCAAATAGTCACATGAAAACATTAGTCTCTACTTAAAGGCAAGGACTAATAATATAGGTTGCGGTTGCATAATGCAAGGAAATAAATGTTTTTGAGTTTTCATTAGTGCAAAACAAATGCATGTTAACTTCCAACATTCATATAGAAATATATGGGATTATTCAAATTGGTTCACTAACAATATATTGGTTCAAAATTCTTAAGTTTGACAGGAAGATTAACATTTTATCTATCAAGTTTGATGGGAACAATCAACTTCTTTTTTTAAGTGTTAAGTTTAAAGGGAAATAATAGGTTACTTCTTGATTAAGTGTAATTTTAAAGTGGATTTTTTTAATGTAAGATTTGATTAAGAATTTTGACAATTTTTATTTATAGTTTTGATTTGAATATATTTTCAATTAAATAAATCATTTTTTGGTTTTTTTTCTTTTAACATAAGAAGTGAAAATAAAAACAATAATAAAAATAAAAAATACAAATAATTGTATTAATTATAATTTCATTTAAAATGATCAAGTTATTTTAAAAACTAATTATTAATGTTAAGATTCCAAGCCCTAGCTTTACCTCAATATGAGGCATTTTACGATTTTGGTTACTTTATGTTTAGTTACCATTGACTTATATTAGTAAAATTTGTAATTTGTTTTGAATAGTTTAGAAATAAATTTTATGATAATATAATAAGATAACAATATATTTTTAAAGATTTGTTATGTATAAAGAATTTACACATCGCCCCTTATTAAACAGGCTTACATGCTTAAACCATAGAAAATTATTTGAAATTTGGTAAAATAAATCTTATCTTTGACTAGTCAATGAAAAATTAATTTTAATGATCCCTTTACAAACATTTTTCATATCTCAAGCATGATATGTGTCATCTAAAAGAGTTCTTAATTGCTAACCAAAATAATATTTAAAAAAATTACATTAGCACTAATAATAAAGTAGTGTGAAGGCCCTCATTTTAAGCCTTTACTTTGATTTTCTTTTCATGTTAGTTGAATTTGTACTTAAAGACTATTCAATAGCAATATGGGTGTGATACTAAAAAATATTCTCTAAAATTTTTTAAATGTCATTGAGACATCCCGAACAAGCATATCATGTCTCAGATTTGGTATTTTATGTTTAAAATTATTATAGACAAGAAAATTATATTATTTATGTCTTAGAAATTCAATTTCCTATTGTAATTATGAATTAATTATTAGAAAGTTTTTAGATCATTGGTTAAGGTATAAGGAAATATATTATCATCTCTAGATTATTATAAGATTATTTCTTAAAAAAATTGATTGTTGTGATTAATAATTTTGAACGGTTCATTATACTTTCCCATGTGGAATGTGATGAAGACACTTTTTAGTAAAATGTTATTGATTTGTAGACACAATACAGCTTTATTCTCTAATTTAATACTTGTTAAAAAAAAACCATTCTTATGGAGTTATTGTTAATATTTGTTTCAGGTCCAATAATAAGTAGTTTAGACTTTAAATTTAGTAGAAAACTATCTAATTAAAGATTTATTTAGGTGTTGATAATGTTTAGATGAACATGTATAGTAGTTTTTTTGGTTTTTTGTTTTAATAACATCATTCCATTTATCTAAGGTGTTGATTTGGGCATGCATAATAGACTACCATTTATTAAGATTTTTTGTACTAATGATAATCTTATTTCTCACTCTTGGCCTACATGTTAGGTGAATTAACTGAGAGGTATCATCAGCCTAGTATTCTTTTCATGTGAGTTAGTATTGCATATAATAGTTCTAAGGACTCATTGAGAGGAAAATGCATATTTTTTCATTGTTATCTTTATTTATGGTCTTGAGTTATGGATCTTGTTCTTAGGACTTAATTGGAGATGTATAGGAAATGGTTGTAGATTTTTAAATATTCCCTTTATTGAGGGAATGTCTTGTTGGTTTGATATACCTTTAATATGAAAGCTTTACATCAATTGTTGTCATGGTTCATTTGATTTGAATGTTACATGTTGATATACTTCTAGTATGGGAATGGTGAAGAAGATCTTACATTACACATATTGGTGCATGTTAGTATGGAACAGGGATATGGTTTGATTTGTAGATTCTCTCTTTTATTTTATTCTTCTTCCTAAATGTGTGTATTCACATGGTTGAGAGTGAATAACTTGGGAGAGCTATGGATACATGTGATGAGAGAGGTATTTCAACATATTGGTTTGTAGGATTTTCCTTTCATTGTATGTTTCCTTGACACTATGTAATAGAGGAGTTAGTGACATCCTCCATGTGAACTAAGACTTGATATTATTTCATTTACTTTTTATATTTGATAATACTCATGTAGTGTGAAGTTTTGGATATGCATTTGATTATACTCCAAGATATCTTGGTTTGTTGATTACTAATTTGATGATGAGTTTGCATATATTTTATTATATTTGGATCTATGGGTTATGCATTTGTGTGGGATGGTCACCTATTTAGTTGTAATGAAATAATTTGTATGTGGATTATAGATTATTTAGTGTTGATGTAGGCTTTGTCACTTGACCTTGTTTTGTAGTCATTTGTACATTGTTATGTTTCTTTGAGATAGGAGGTTGGATGTAAAAAGACTTAATTGTAGATATAATATTTATATTGCTATGCCATATCTTTTTATCTATTTTGGTATATCTTTCTTTGAGTTTTGGTTAGCTTGGATGAATTACAAATTTGGTGGTTTCTCTTCCAGGTGGTATGATCAAGGTAGTTACTTTATCCCTTTGTTATCATATACATTTGATGCTTATTTTCATGAATAGATTGGTAGAACTTTTAGTGATACTTGATATGGTTTGCCTTGGCAAGTTCCTTATTTCTTTCATATGTGGCATGTTAGAGGATGTGAAGCATTTATTGCTTGTTGGTTGTTATCATAGTTTCTTTTGTAGGTTTCTTATTGGAACATGAGAGAGTGGCAAAGATTCAAATGGTACATTGATATCTAAGGGATTATTTTCCCTTGTTTGTGATTCTTATGACCTTGTGTTTATAATGTATGATGTCAAATGGGAGAATGTTATGATTAAGGTGTTATCTACCTTGTAAATTCTATGGGTTCCAACATCCTTGGAAAATCTCCTATCACACTTATATGTATTGGTAAAATAATTTTTAATATTTAATTTTCACTATTATTTGTAATACATTCATAAGGGGTGACAGGCTCCACTAGAAATAGTAAAGAAGGTTGTGAACACAAGTATTTGATATTATTTTGCTCACTTATGAATGTCTAGAATAAGATAATTAATGATTTAGGAAGTTGACAAATGAGAAACCTTAGGGATTCTCCAAGTGGGTTTTTGTAAGAGGCAACATGTGTCTCATAGTATTCCATCATTTATTGCAATAAATATTATGTTTATATTGCATGAATGGGTACCCAAGTTGGAGGGAAAGTATTGGAGCTAAAACTAATGTCTTTTAGAGCTTTGTTGTGGTATACCAAGGGTTTTAGTTATGAAAAATTGGGAGGTTTCCCTAGACGTCTTTATTGTTATTTTTCGAGCTCTTATCATTCTATAAATTCATCCTTTTGCATGTAAAATTATGTGAAACAACTGAATGTAGAATTTCTATATAGGAATAAGAATAGGTGGGAGGCGTAGGGAGGTTTCTCACATGTACACGTGTTCTAATATGTTCAAGGCAAAGAGGAGATTAGAAGTGATTTTATTGTATGCACATTTATTATTGATAATGCATGCTTGTCCTCTCTTCTTGGTGGGATTTTTCCCCACAAGGGTTTCTTCATGTAAATCCCATCTTATGTTATTGATTTATTCCTTATTTCTTCTTTCTTATTCTATTGTTAATCACTATTTATGACTATTATAAGTTCACATAAGATAGGTTTATTTAGCATAATATATAGACTATATTTTAGCATCATTGAGAAGGATCTAATCACGTTTTTCCATATTAAGACAATATGATTTTCATATTTACGTATATGTTTCATAATTTCATGTTGTATCTATTTATGCCTTGTATCTCATTCTTTCACTAGTTTACTGGATAGAGATCGATCTTCACAATTTTTGGCATTAAACAAGTATTCATTTGCCAACAATATGTTAAAAATGTAATTTATAATAACAATTATATGATCATTTAACAACATAATTAAATAAAAGTACATAAACATTAAAATTTAATAATGAGTGCAAAATTTTAAAAATGTGAAAGAAAAAGATATATCATGTTTACCAAAATGAAATGGGAAAATGGATCGCTAGGCTTATCAATGCAATCTAAAGATCTTAGTAACCCATTATATTGGGTAAAAAATAAGCCTAGCAACTATCATTATGGAAGAGCAAGGGCTATGAATTTGGGTTCATCTTCCTTTTATCTTATGAAATATTGAAATAGTGAAGTGTATGTGAACTAGGTTATTTTGGCGTATATTATATCATATAACTGTTTGATATGCACGATTAATGCAGCTATAACAATTGCTCCGGTTATCACAACCGCATCAACTCCTTTGTATAAATTCTCCCGACATCATTTAATGATCTATCAAAAACATTTCTCTTTGCCCTCCTCCATTTGGCATCGGAGCGGCCATGTTCCAAGGCCTGGTTTGATGGAGAATCATTCATCGTTTCAAATGTTTGTTCACTGCATAATATGTGGAAAAGAGAAGGTGTTAAAATCAGGAACAAAGACAAATATTTTGTGTACTGGGAGTTGTCTTGGCTTCTAAATCATTGACTTTTGTCTTCTATGCACTATGCGTATTTACCCACGTTCCTTTCTAAATGACCCACATTTCGGTGTGCATATGAATTCGACATATTTGTTTGTTAGTTTGTACCAGGCACAAACCCGAAGATCATAAAGACCTTTCCAAGCTTGATGAGAAGTTGTTGTTGAAAACTCTCTCCATTTGTACAACAATTCCACTAAAATAGTATCTTGTGGTTTGCGAGAATGCTATATAGGAGCGTAGTCAATGTCTTTTGAAGAGGACAAACGAATATGAAAGTATGGAGAATCGGTTCCATGATGCACACAAAGGAGTATCTATTGCATAAATCTGAGTGATTGAGGTGCAGTCACAGCAAAGAATTTCTATGCAGACAAGTTTTATTATAGAGCAACACCCTGTAGGGAGGATCAGAGTTTATTGTCTTATAAAGGTCATAAAAGATAAGCATTATTTTTTTGTGTTGTGAAACTGGAACAATAGAATGGAAGGGTGGACAAATCTATTCCAGCGAATGTCTCAAGCTATGTAGAAGGAACCGAAAGCAGAAGAGGGATTAGGATTTTCAATATACTATTATCATTTTACCAAAGGTACATGTTGTTACATTGTTGGATCTTTTATTTATTTCGATCCTCTGCGAGAATGCTATGAAATGTCTCAGCAAGTAAGGTTGGTTAATGACATGAGAAGATTCATTCTTTCCTTCCATTGTAGTATTGAGGAGATACTCTTTTTTTGATGATAATTGCATTATAAGTTTGTTAGCAGAACAAGATGGGAAAGATGCATATTGTGTCATGTAAGGTTAGGAAAAAGTATGAATCTGCCACTATTAAGATGGTGTCTAAATCTCGGGATTAAAATTGTGATCACCTATGTGTCTGAGAAGGTTCAATATTTTTTTGGGCTTGATAATGTCTTTATATTTCCACAAGGTGTGACTAAGACAAGGTAATTTTCCTAAGTCAACTTTTAGGTACTTGTTAAAGACATATGCATTTTTCTCACTTGATGTGTGGATGAAAGCTTGCCAGACAAACTCTCCCTTCCAGAAGTATAACAATTTGTTAGCTATTTAGTAATTTGGAGGTAAGTTGCTTTGTGAGAGAATATTCATTTTGAATTAGTTTCATTGTTAGCTATTTAGTAATTTGGAGGTAAGTTGCTTTGTGAGAGAATATTCATTTTGAATTAGTTTCATGAGTTTTCTATGATGTTAGGAATTTGATATAACTTTCCTCCTATGTGTCAATCAAGTAATCTAGCTTCTTACTATCAATGCTTGAGAAAGTATTGTTTACAATATTATAAAAATTGTTGAGTATCTTGTAGATGGGTTTATATATGTTGCTAATAGATATTCAAATAATTATGTCTAGATTTTTGGAGCCATCTTTGTTACAAACGATGAGGTCTTGAAAGACTCACATACTTGTATTATCAAAGAGATTTATGTGATATTGAAGAGATAAAGTGTATCAAGGTCTCTTTAGAGGCTAGTGACATTGGAGGATGGAAGAATTTTCATTATCTCAAGTTAGCTTCTTTCTCTAAGATGTGTTTTTCATGAGAAGTATTTTTGGATATTTTTTCTTGCTTTCTTTTAGATGTTTTTTAATTTTTTTTATGTTGACAAATTTGAAGAATAAATGTATTGTGAAGGTTATATTTTGGAGAGATGTTTCAGATTTTGTGTTGAGATCAATATGAATTGTCATCCTATGAGCTTTAGAGTATATGATCGAGAATTATACCCTTTTGTGGTCACCAGACAATGATAATGATATATCATATCTCTTAGGGAATTTTATTGAATAATTCAAGACTATGATTCGAGAATTCAAGATTGAGATCTTAAGAAAAGAACTCAAAGGTACACCACTATAAGGGTCAAGAGATAGCTTGATGGAGCCCCACTTGCTTCAAGATTTTGTTTTTAAGAAGATCCTCTCAATAATGTGCACTCATATTATGTATTTAACATGTTTTGATGGGTATGCCTTAAGGGTGGGTCCTTAGGGAAAGGTGAATTTCATATTTTTAGGATCATGTAATAAGGGGCAATGTTGGCATCTATTATATTATATTATATTATATTATATTATATAAATATCTGATATAAATTATTAATGATGTTATAACAATTGCTCTATTTATCACAACCACATAAACTCCTTTCTATAAATTGATCTCACATCATTGAATGATATACCAAAAACATTTTTATTTTCCCTCCTTCAACTTATCAATGTTAAAATTACCAAATCTAGCATAACACAATAGTTATATAATTAAAACATAGAACAGTGAGAGAGATCTACAATGAAGATACCAAGAAGAACCTAACATTGAAATCTGAGGCTAACCGTACTAGACAAAAGCATTAGACACCTATGTTTAAAGGTGATGGAAGATAAAGACATATCCAGAAATGAAAACAAAAATCTTTACAAACATGTCTCATAAAAATATAGGTCAACATATTAGGATAGATACATTTAGCACCTTAGTCAAAGGGTTTTGATCCATTTAAAATTTGGCAATGTCAATCACTATCTATTATGCTCTTCTAGAGCTTTCTTGTTGTCAAATCTACACCGACACACACAAAAAGAAGGGGAGAAAGGATTGTGTCTTATAGGATCTTACCTAAGTAAAGTCTTGTTTTAGTGTTCCCAGTTTATAATGGCTAATTCTAACATAATGTGTGTTCTTGCAAAGGGGGCTAAATAGTTTATAAGTGCTAAAATTTAAAGATTCTTACTATAGGTATGGGACACTCCCATGGAACCTCACAAAAAACTTTATGTGATGCTTATGAATTATTTTAACATATTAGTGTGTGCTTACAACCTCAACTGATCATAATTGGTGTAGAAGACTTGAATTATTTAGTGCATTCAATAAACAAGTTATAATTGATGTATTACAGATTTGTGCTTTAATTGAATTTGTTTTTCTATCTTGCATGTGCTAGATTAATTTGATAGGGTAGAGTTTTAAATTTGAAATTGATTTGCATTTATATGGAACTTACACCATTTTGAAATGACTTATTTAGGATAGTCCTACAAACAAATATCAATTCATGCAAATTGCAAGGTCAACTTTCACCCATTGAAAATTTAAACCATTGAGACCTAGTCTTTGCAAAATGTGTTACCAAAAAGATGGAAAATGGATAAATAAACCAATTTTTGTCAGAATGACCTTCAAATAAGGCACAGATTCCAAAATGAGTTCTAAACTAAGGGTGAAATTGTTAAGGTCAACAATCTATGTCACTACCTCTATATATGGGAACTTTATTTTATTTGTAAAGAGCTAGATTGTTAATATCTGTGGTTAGTATTTCTATATTATTTTAACTATTATTTTCAAGTATATGGATCATTTATAATGGTATACCATTATAAATAATTTTAAAATAATCAATATGTGATTTTTTCTTTAAATTACAATATATACTATATTTTAAATAATTTTAGGGCATTCAAGTAAAACCTAAGTACACATTTCTTATATTTTGGTTATGTTTATGTTTTTTATCACTTAAGTATGGAAATAGACCCAATCCCTTATAAAAATAGAAAATATGCAACAAAATTGGGTAGCAATAGAATAGCAACTGGCATTACATAGGCAGAAGTGAGACAAAACTCATGAAGCTAACTCACTAGTAAGTAACGTTATAAAAATTAATCCCTCACCTCAACCATAACACAAAGGCTATCTGAATAGATTCATATGAACATAGACATACATACTACCTAATTGGTTAAACTATATATAAACACTACTAGTAGTTACCACATCAAAATTAAACTTAGTTTTAGCAGGCAAGCAAATTTCATTTACCAAATAGTTCAAAGAAATAATCTTAGAAATAATATAACTAATCAACAATAACCCTAAAAGGATCCTAACACTATTAAAACTATCAATAACAATAATATTTAAAAGGACAATAAAAAGACACCAATTATAGCACTCCACCATTAGCAAAAATATTTTTACTATTGAGGATGTCCTAGTTCCTAGCAAGTCTCCTCATCTATTCCTACCAAGATTCTTGATCTGGATCTTCATCATTTTTCTCATCTTAGGAATTATCCTTTTCTATTTTTTTCTCAGACATCTTCCTAAGTTTACTCTATCCGGAGATAAAACCCATTGTAACTTTGTGCATGATATCATCAATAATGGTACAGATAGAACTCAAAGCCTTGTTCATCTTTCTTTTTTTTGTGACATTTCTCAACTCTAGTATCAGCATTCGTAAACCTAACCTGAAGGTGAACAATTTGACCATTTAATTTGGCAATGTTGTTTATCTGGCTTCTCCAAGGGAGAATCTTGAGAAAAGGGCTCCACATCATTTTATCCATAATTAGTAGGAGACATGGATTTTTGAATTGATCTTTCACCATATTCCTTAGGATCATTAGTATCCTTTCGATTATCACCACTCTCATCATCCTATTCCTCTTCAATCTCTTGAAATTCATCATACTCTAAACCTTCAAAGAAGTCCACATCTTCTTCAAGAACATAATTCTCAGCAAGTTCAAGGATGACCTCCTTAACTTCCACTTTTCCCTTTTTATCCTTAGCAATGAAACAGATAGAGAATCTCTCACCTGAGATACCTTCTTGTTCGTCATAATATTTCTTAGCTTCTCCTCATCTCCACACCCCAATTTTATCTATAGTTGTGATCCGTAGTGTCTTCAAATTTTGGTGGGAAGTGTTTGACCCAAAAAGAAATGTTCTACTCATTTAGAATTTGGGACCTTATAGTTACTAAGTATAGGTAGTGATTACTACTTTTGACTTTATATTAGATATGGTTTTGTTTATTCATGGCTTCAAACACTATTTATATAGTAGTAATTATATTTTAAGTTAAGGAGTTTGGCATTTGATTTCTGGTTTGTATTTTTAAGATTGATATGTCATATTCTATGTTTTATTGTTTATATTTGTTGATTTCAAACATATGTTCTAAGTTTAGCATACATGTTCATGATAGATAAAAATTTCTGATGCATTAATTTAGAATATGGGTCAAATAATGGATGACTCAAAATTATGCAATTGTCGTTATACTTTATTAAAATGCAATCTAAATGTAAATGAATGAGCTAGAGATCTCTCTAATCAATGGCTCATAGGTAGAATTCATGTTGGAGTTTGTACAAGTGGTTTAGCAAGCTAAGCAAACTTGTTCCTGGAGGAGTCTTCATAGATAAATATGGTTCCATGAAGTAGTATGGAGATGGTCAATATTTTATTCCAATCAATATATCTTAAATATAATTAAATGTTAAATCATATATATTATAAAATTTTGTTTTTGGGAAAACTACTGATAAAATACAATTTGATAAGTTAATATATAATTTAATACAATATAGGAACAACATAAATCAAGGTCCACTATTCATATTTGAGCCCCTTCACTATATTTTCCTTTATTCATGAGTTGATAGGCTCTTAGGATATTCATTTGCTTCCCTCTAAAAAATCCCATGCATGCATATATGTTGGAACATTTAGACATTAGGTCCATGTCTAAGCCTTGCCTTCAATATGGCTTTATTCAATTGAGAATTTGGAGACTATAAGGTGTGAACATATTCTTTCTTGCAATCTCTACATTACAACCATGGTGATTTGTATGTGGCGTGGGCCTTTATCCTTCATTGAGTGTTGGATCAATCCCTTTTATGGTTAACACTATGATTTGTTCATTATCTATGCTTGTGCTTAAGGGAGATTATTGAGATCTCACCTCAAAATGCTAATATACTAAAATTCTAGTTGGATCTTACAAAGTCCCTTCCTTAGTGGCCAATAGGTGTAATCTTATCTGATGAATTATATGTAAAAAAATTCTCATTCAACTACTTGTATTGCTAGCTATATATCTGAAGGGTCCTATCCATAATCTATCAACCTATCTTAAAGAAGTGGTTATTTCTTATTCACAATAATTTTGTTTCTATATAAATGGTAATAGAAATGCAAAATGACACATAGCTATTTGAATTTGGAATTAACTTCTTATAATACATTAGAGTTACTAGAACCAATCATCATAGACTTTATATAATATAAATTTATTTAAACTATATCACTTCCTCCAAATGTTGTAGAATCCTATTAACAATCATATTCAACATTTATAGTTAGTATATATATTATCTTTAGCCAAATATTGGGTAAACTATGGCGAAGCCCCAAAGTCCACATGAAGCATCCATTTGGATCAAGATAATAGAAAACATAAATCAAACTAGTATTTGGCTAGAGCACATGTAGACTGATTAGTAGGGGAGAACCTAGTCATTTGGTTTGCCTTTATATTAGTGGGTCTAGGTAACCACAATTAGATCCTATCTATTATTTTATCATTAAAAATCTTTTTGATTTTCTCTAGTAATGACAAAAGTGGGAGAGATTGAAAGAGTTAATCAAAAAAATTTATTAATTTTGGATACCAAAAGTTTCCTCCACTAGTGAGTGGTAGAGAGGTAGAATAACTACTACCAAGTTACAACTATCTCTACTAATCATGATGCCCTCACATGTGAGGATAAGTACCCTTAAAATGAACCTTTTAATGACCTCAACTCTTGAGAAAGATGACTATGACCATAGTTACACACATAAGGAGTAGAGAAATATCGAGCATTGATGGGAGTTCAAGAAACTCTTGCAACAATAAGAGGGACATTATATTAACAATCAAATAATTCATGTACTTGACCCACCTCAAGTGAAAAAATATTCTTTTTCACTTGAATTTATAATAAAATTGGTGAGGAGATTAACTTCTATTGTTTCCAAACTTGAAGCAACTTGTGAAATTATAGATTTGGTTGAGATACACAACACAGGGAAAACTTTACTAGGGTACCAAAGACAAGCTACACTACCCAAAAAGCCTTGCGCCCCAATGTACTAATACTGACGCCTAGTTCAAATCCTAGAGGTCAAGCTCTACATACCTTACACTGACAATCTAGTCTCCTAGATAAAGATGACATTAGGAGAATGAGACCAAATCAAATTGTGAATAGCCATTTTTATAAGAATCATATTCATACTACCCAAATTCCAAGAGAAGATTATCATTTTTGAGATGGAGAGAAATGAGAATCAATGGTTCACTAAACTAAACTCAACTATTATCTCAGCAATTAACTTCATTTTTTCTTGATACTTCTTATTGTCCACCTTAGGAGGCTTCTCTAGAACACCTTTTTTAAGATTTTTACTGAAGCCCAAGTACAAGTGGGGTTCCCTTACTCTTACCAACAACCTTAGGGTGCTTCTATATATTATCAATAGAACAGGGTAAACTTGAGCACTCCATCACCTCTTTACACTTAGTAGATTCTGGCTCACCCAAAGTTAACGAAGAAATACCTATATCCATATGGGCATCAAGACCTCTAATCTATGAAGCATGGGGAAGAATGCTTTCCTTCTCACTAAGTGTTTTGATTTGTACTCATAAGTTCCTGACCAATAGACAACCCCACAAGAACCTCATCAAACTAATCTAAATCTTCTAAAGCATAAAATTTATTGATGACCTAATCAATCTATATATCCTCTAGTGATCTCTTCTACCCTCTACCCTTATTATAGGGATTGAATAGGACAAAAACTTCTTTGTCTTCTACCATAGGATATTTTCCTTTACCCTATTTAGGATATGGAAAAGATGGCTCACTGAACTTGAAATCACTATAGGGTAAGATTTAAAATACATGCCCTGCTAATA
Organism: Cryptomeria japonica; assembly: GCF_030272615.1. Lineage (NCBI taxonomy): Eukaryota > Viridiplantae > Streptophyta > Pinopsida > Cupressales > Cupressaceae > Cryptomeria > Cryptomeria japonica. The sequence goes on from NW_026729155.1 coordinate 43,368, forward strand.
ACCATATTCATGAGAGACCTATCACCAAAAAGGGATGCTTTCATAGTCAATCTATTAATCCAAGAGGTGGATCCAAGATAGGTTTCCATAGAATCCAGTAAGGGTTTTCTTAAATCAATTTCAAAGAAAACACATACATAAGTGTTACCATTTTGTCCATAGTTTGTTGCGATAGATCCACTAGTTTGCCAACTAATAGTGCAACCAAATGAAAAATATCATGTCTCCAAAATTCTAGTGGTAATCATGGAAGATGCCCTAACTACTACTCTAGATGCAAGATGCTCTGAAGGATTGAAGCCAACATGCCATGACTTGATAAAAAGTTGTACTTGATTATAAAAGTAAGGCCCACCCTTGAAGGCCTTATTTAGATTAGAAATGGATGATAAAACCACCAAGAAATAGTTGTTGGTATCTAGTATTACCTCCATACCACCCTTTGGATTCCAAGTATGTCGAACCCATGACTCCAAAAAAGAGACCTAAATTCCCATAATCTAACAAATTAGAGTGTGGTTGGACATATAGTTGACATCTTCCTCCACTGTATTAAATTACTAATCACCAAAATGGGCCTATGTTCACTACTTGTGAGACATCCATTCACCTTAAATGAGTAAAAATATCCATTCTAAGAAGAACATTCTTTGTTAGTAGACTTTTTCCATTTCAGAACCTAAATTTTGATTCAAAATGGGTGACAATATTGCTACAATCAAAAGATTACTGAATGGAAGGGTTTCAATCACTAGAGAACCTCCATGCAAGGTTGCGCAAGGCCTTATAGAGGAAAGCACAAATAGAAAAAAACACCGAAACCTCAAGTAAGGAACCCTCACCAGCCACAAGGGTGAGAAATACTAACACTCACATAAGAAAGAAACACAAATTTGTCTATGTCAACCTTTGACCACCACAAAGCTCACACCAATCTACAAGCTCACCAAAGACTTCAAAATGCACCCAACAATGGCTTCAAATGATCGCCCAAACACTGCAAAGAAAACTCACTTCCTCTGCTCACACAAATAGCCTAACCATGCCACCACTAAAACTAGAACATAGAACAAAATAATAGCTAGGGCGTCTTGGCCCTAGCTGACCCAAGCACCATTTTCCAATAATCCGTAAAAATCATTAAGTAACAACTATTTAATTTTTCCATATCAATAGGGGGCACACAACTTGATGATGGTGCACACTTGAAGATTTACTGTGTAGGCAAATTTAGCTATCAACCTATAAAAGAGCACCATTCCACATGCTATCTTATAGAGCATACTTAAGTTTGAATAGAGTAAGGAACATGTCCATCAATAGATTCAACAATGGATCCTACGTGACTCGTATGTTTAACACACATTTGTACAAAGAAATAATAAGAGACGCCTATAATTATGCTAGCTATGCAATTCATTTTGAACTTATAAGCAAACGGCCCAAGACAAAACCTTATGTGTACGCAAAATGAACAAGGGCTACGCAGCAGCATAGTTCCCGCCAAAGCTAGCAGGATGGTTTTATTAAGAATGGTTTGTGATTGGTATTTTTTGTGGTTGGATATCAGACCTACAAATTGCAACACACCTTATGCATTTAGTAAGCCTGTACCATGCAATTTACATTATAAGTTGTCCTTTAGTTACTATTGTTAATTTGCACTTGCTACACTTTTTAGTTTTTTGCTGATGTAACTTGCATCACATAAACTCTTCGAAAACCTTCCCATTACAAGATAGACAAAAGAAAAATTCATGAATATTCATATCATTGACACAAACAAGCAATAAACAATGTAGAACTAAGAGGCTATGGTTACTGAACTAAAATGACATCCCAAACATTTTATTAGAACAGATTTGATTTTGCATGGTGGATTTTATGTCTTACAGGTTTTATCTTATATAAGGACATTGGAAACCCACTGCGGCTAAGGGAATTACCCAGTAAAGATACGCCTCGCATAGAGGAGGGTTACCTCTATTTAATAAACTGAAGTATTTTTTTTTTATATTAATACTATTAATATTATAAATAAAGATAATATTAATATATATTAATAATTTTATAATTGAATAACATTACACGGTAATAAATATAGAACTAAAATCTAGGTTAAAAAAATTACATAATAAAAATTCCAAAAGCAAACAAAAATATAATGAAAAAATGTAAACATACAGAATAGAAACTACCAATGATGCTACTCAAATGCTGCAGGAATGCTCCAGATAATTGAACAAACACTTCCACATCCTATGTAGTTTTAAGAAACATCTCAAAACCAATAGAACCCATGAAAAAATGCCTTCATATCAAGAAACAAGGACAATGAAGGAAAAAATGCAGACTAAGCATGATGAATACATTCCTCAGAGGGACACAACAATGAAAGGGCAACCACCTGTGCATCGAGTCTTAGCAAACTGTGAACTTGAAGTGTTGTTCCTCAACAATAAGCAATTTAGCGGAGAACAAAATGTTTTTTCTTCTACACCTACACTTGCCTCTGCCACGCACTATCTACTCCTAAATATTTATCCAGATCAGCATTATAGCAAGCATCATTAACTCTAACCTTGAAAAGCCCGCATTCTCTTGCCTTGTGAAAGGATTTTTCTCCTGACATTCTGCACCTGCGAATAACAGGAATTCTCATTTCACGTGAAGGCAACAATATCGCTTAAATAATTCCATCCAATGAAAAGTCATAAAATTTTATTTTTTTAATGCATTTTGGTTAAAAAATGTTTATTTTAAACAATTTAAACATTGCAAAACACAAAATTGCACTTCATGAAATAATTTATATGCAATATCATTGGATACAGCAAAGAAAAATTATTCGAAAGTTAAAGCTAAACCTCGACAATAGTTCCTTTAAAGGGCAGGAACTAATCACATAGCACTATGGCACAAAAACTCTAATCCACTTACATGGACCCCATCCATACTATAACCCCGAACATTCCCGAGTCGAAAAATAATCTTCCATGAATCCACCATATAATTCATAAGCGTGTAATAAGAGCGCCTCGCATATGAGTTGATAGCGAATGCACGATAATAACTGGTGGTTCGGCTTATTCTAGCCACTGCAAATGAAAAACTGTCGCTTATCAATAGAGCCCATGATTTTCAACATTATACTGCTTCACACATTCAGCCTACCATATTCACACGAGAAAAGTCACATGAAAACATAGGAAAAACGCAGCCAACGAAAAAGACTACAGCAGCACCACAAAAAAAACAAAAAAAACAAAAAAAACTAAGCAGCCTATACATTCAGCGTTACAAAAACACCAGCGTTACACTTATGGAATTTATTGGAGATGCACACATTTTTTTGGTAACATAGTGTTATCCGTGCCACTAGTAATCATGCTTACACTGTCTCTAACAATATAGAGTCATCGTTTCACAACGATTGATTTAAGAAGTTTGTTGAACATTGAAACGAATCAACATAGTGAGAGGGAGGCTCCTTATCAAGAAATGCCAGTAGCAATCCTGTAAACATCTTAAAATTTATTTATCTATTACAACTAAAGAAAACACCTATTTCTATCTAATTCTCTTGATTTGGAGCATAAAAGGCAACACGACATCAAACTAAGAGAAAATAAATGTTGGTTGTTGGTTCTTCCCTAAAAAAGAGTACATTATCTAGGCAGAGATAGCACCGAAGATGGAGTATAGGAGAGGTCCCTGTTGTCATTAATTGAGGCATGCAACTACTGGTTGGATGCAATTGTGAAACCTATAATATCATCCAACGTGTCTATTAAGCCGTCCAACGCCTTCACCACAGTCAACATCGCTGGCCGCCTCGTAAAATCATCCTAGACACACCACATTGCCACTTTTATCAATTTGACTGCTTGTTCTCTTATGCTCATTTCGTCATCTTCATGTCCATCATAGACCAAATATGATAACCTCCCTTCCTCTACTTTAACTTGCAACTGTGAAAATAAGCCGTTCTCTGAAAGCTCTCTGCTTCTTTTCCAGCTAAAAATTTCAACTACCATAACACCAAAGCTAAATACACATGCCTTCTTCGTGAAATGTATACCCTGGTGTCCCTCTCAGCAAGGTTATAACTTCACTTTCCTCTCTCTTAACCAGCTTTGCCAAGCCAAAATCTGAGACCCTCGCATTGAAATTTTGGTCCAGAAGAATGTTTTGAGGTTTGTTGTCGAAATGTATAATCTTTTCTCAACAATCCTCATGTAGATAGGCTAATCCTCTTGCAATATTCAGAACTACTTTGTGTCTAGTCTTCCACTCCAGCATATAATGATGCATCTTGTTCGGAAATATCCATTTATCTAGAGACCCATTTGGTAAATGCTCGTAGACGAGCATTACATGGGTTTTTTCTGCACAGAAATCTTTCAGTCTTACCAAATTAAAATGATCAACCTTAACTAGAGTTTCAACTTCTGCCCAGAACTCCTTTTTCCCTTGTCCCGTTTTGTCAAGGATCTTCACTGCCATCCTTGAGCTGTCCGACAAAACACCTTCATAAACTGAACCAAATCCCCCTCTTCCCAACTTTACACTGAAATTATTTGTAGCAATCTGTAATTCTTGGAACGAGTAATGCAGAGGTAATCTTGTCAGCAGATCAATGCGATCATCCTCATGTTTTTCCTTTTCTTGTTTGACCTTTTGATACTTCCTTATGCATGAACATAATAACAGAAACAAGAGAAGTACTCCACCAATAGCAGAAATAGTTGTAACTAAAACCAAATGCTTATTCTGCTCAGGCATTAAGTGAATTTTAATATAAGCAGTAGAACTATAAAACTCATCACTTTGATTATTCATTTGATGAGAAAAGACATTGGACTCCAGATAACAAAGATCTCTGGAAAAATTGGCACCATACCTGAAAAACGCATCTTTGCAAGAGCAATTTAGAAGGCAAAGATTTTGACAGAAATATCAGGAGACCAACTGTGGGATCGACCCATTACTGTTTGGGTAAGTGAAATAAGAAACATACTCCAGCTCCTAAAGGTGACCACCACTAGCGTTGTAATTGTTTATGAAAGTATCCGAGCGTACAACAGGTCTGTCGGTAAGGCAACCTAAATTGGGCTTTGTGGCGTCAACCTGATAAAAAACATTGCCCTCTTTTGGACAGCTACACTGCCCACCTGTGCAAACACCATAGCTTCCACATGGCGTTGGATACTCGCACAAAGTGAGCTCACCAGTAAAGCTTGTTACATAGTCAATCACATATCTTGCTGTCCCTTTTAGAAATAAATAAAACTACAGATGTTCATCTGAATCAATCTTACAATAGAGGGAATATTAGGGTACACTCAAATTGATAGATGGCAATCCTCCTTCATGATAGAAATGGAGGTATTGATTGTCAAACTGCATATAAAAAAACTTCCCACGTTGAGGTCGATAAGGATACCTATAATATATTTGAGAGGGTCTCATGACTGTAAACATAGAAAAGCTGTCTACAGACAAGGAACAACATAAAATACCTTGGCTTGTATTAGTAGGACAAGTGTTTGCTATAAGCTTCTGCCCCACCTTGAACTTCTGCAATAATAGGATTGTATCTGTGGGATGATCAGAAGACTGCCATATGATACCGTTGGAGGTGTTATAGAGAACAAGGTTTCCTGATTCATTTATCACCATCCCTTCAAAATCTTGGGTAGAAGTATTTTTAGACCAGACGACACTGCCATCTGAGTCCATTAACAAAAGTTCTCTAGTGGAGGTAAGTATAAGGGTTGCGTTTTCCTGCACCATGTGGTCTCTGTTTGAGCTCCAAACCATTTGCAAATCTTTCAGGTTACCGTTACTGTCATAGATAACAAAGAAAGTTGCAAATGGGTAGCATGTCTCACAAGGACTCCCATAGCAAAAGAATCTGCATCCAAAGTGCAGATACATATCACTATATGAGATGTTGCTGATCAGAAGAATCGACCTGACGATTGCATCGAGGTCTTTGGATTGTGTGAAGAAATATAAAGACTTGAAATTGCTGATCAATATGGTACCTCCGTATGCATTTGAGGAAGTAAGAGAAAAGCTCTTTGCAAATAGTGAGCACAATGTAAGGAAGACACTAAGAATTGAATAAATAGAAGAAAACAACGAAAAATAGTATGTTGTTATCATTTTCCAAACTAAAAGTTGTGTGGAAGGGATTGAGCGCAGGGGAAAAATATTTTGGAATGAGAGACAACTTGAAAATACAGAACTTTCATTGCGGGGAATAGAGAAGACACAACGCTAGCACTATTCAAACTCTGAATCTCAATGGTGTGGTGTCACTACCACCGGCGAGAGGAAAATATTTTAGTCAAAGTCCCAATAGTTAGTGATTTCCAATTCCATTAATAATCTTCATTATGCTAGAGTTGAAGGGAATACATCATAAGTGAAGCATATGTGATACGAAGAAAATAAAACATTATTGTATTTATTACACTGTAGTACTTACATTTGTATATTGCTATATATTTTGGGTCTTCAATCTATTAAATAAAATAAATACATTATATACAAAATCAAATAAATTAATTTTTAAATATTTAGTTTATATAGTAGAGTTGGGATTTCAAAATTGAAATAAAATCAAAGTAACGATTAAATAGGAGTAGATATGGAGTTTAGCTCTATGAATGATTAGAGAGTGTCCTATCCTCATCACCTTTTTGGGTTTGTTTGTGCCTATTCTTTATCTTTGAGGCCATGAAAAGCCCTTTCTGGGTCCTACCATGGGATGACCAGCCTATTTTGACTTTGATTTGGTCCTAATTAAACTAGGACCAAGGCGTGGAATGCCTAGTTTAGACAATGGCACCCCAAAATTTCATGGCCCCACTTAATCAGAGGCCCCAATTTGAAATGGGGTCGAGGCTTTGTCTCAATGGTAAGATTTGATCCCCATGGCTCCACATGACCATTATAGGTTAGCCTAATTGGTAAACTACCTAGAACCCCCAATATAAAAACCATTTTATCAACCCAATTTCATCTAACACTCTAAGAAATCAATTCCTTCCATTCTTGCATTTATGAAGCATTCATAATCAAGCAATTTCAAAAATCTTCAAGGCTGCCTATTCATCATTCAACCATTGTGGAGAAAAATTACATCATTCCTATGAAAGTGTGTGTCTATGATTAGAGTTTTTCCATATTCATGCCATTTCATACAACATATCTAACTACATGCAAACAGAAAAGCATCATCATTAACAATTATAGATCAGAGGTATATCTTGTTGGATATTGTTGCTACTAGGATAGGTTGTTGTCATTGATGTCAACATATTCCTGTGTTTTTGTGTTCTAGTGATTGTAGAGAGTTGATCTGGTTGGTTTATCTGTTTGATATGTTGAATCAACTAGAGATACTTGTTTTAGTGTTGGTTTCATGATGGTATGTGGTGATTTGATCGACTTATGGATTCGAGTGTGAGGATTGGTTTTTCAATATTTAGTGTTGCAGTGTTCTGGTATTTGATCTATTGTGCTTTGGAATGATTATATCTTGAGTTGTGGATTTGGGAGAGTGTTTGGGATGTTCATGTGTATCTTCAATTCAGATGGTTCATGATTTGGTTCTCTGCAAGTTATCTTTCTAGTCCCAGTTGATGTTGTTGAAGTATTCTTGAGTATTAGTGTGTTGATCGATGAAGATTTGATTAAGTGGTGTTGGTTCACCTATTGTGGATCTCTCTAATGTGCTTGTTGGTGTTTCCTAATCATTTCCTATTTGTTTTCATGGTCTGCACTGATCATTACGCACATTATTGAGGATCTTATGGGTCTGGTGATGTTTTCCATGGTATGTAACATTTTTGGTGGTGTAGCATGTTGTGGATGATCTTGGCAAGATTTTTGATGGCGTTGCATGTTTTAGGATTTGATTTGGGTCCACGCTATGTCATATTGGCATTTTACTAGTCCAGTAGTCGATTTATGTATCATGTGATGTAATTTTGTAATTAGGTCTTGAGGGTTCAGCTGACCTTGTAGTCAAGGTTGATGATTAGTATAAATGGGTGTTATACTCATGTAATTTGGAGATTAGTGGTGGATAGGTGTTGTGTCTGCATTGTTAGAGAGCAGTGTATGTGCGAACAAGAGAATTCATCTTTTGATGTGAAGTGCTGAGCAGAGAGTGTTTGAGAGCAAAAAAGTGTGCTTAACTAGAACTGTCATTAAATATTTGGCAATGTTATTCTTTCAATTCATATAAACCAGATTGTTGTCCAAATGTTATTGTAAGGTAGTAAACCTTCCCTAAGGGTTCTATCCTTTCGCGTTATCATATTTTGAGCAGTGAGCTCTAGGAAGTGTGTTTGAATGCATGTGCATTTCCCATCATAATATTTACACATACTACTACAAAATTTCATCTTATTATGGGTAGGTTCCCACCGTGGTTTTTCCCTACTTGAGTTTTCCATGTCAAAATCTTGGTGTTATGTGTGTTGTTGTTATTGTATCTATCCTTGTTATTACTGCAATTGATTAGATCTAAACGTATTTTTAAATTATTTAATCCAATGAAAACTGATTCACCCCCCTCTTAGTTCTCCTTCATTGTCATTGCCAACAATTGGTATCAAAGCTAGATCCTCCAGAAGAAGCTTGACCGCTTGAGGAGATATGTTATGGCAACCTATGTTTTCAAGGAAGAGAGTCTAAAATTTGATGGAAGCAATTACACTATGTGGAAGGACCAGATGGTGTGTCATTTGAAGTGCCTTTGAGATGACTATTGGGATATTGCAAAGAATACCTCTAATGTTCCTCAAAATGGTTTGGTTACTGCAAGTGAGATCAAGGATGTTGAACATAACATAAGAGCTAAAGAAGCATTACTCAGTGTCCTAATCGATTTAGAGATGACCAATATGATGGGATTGTAGACTTCACATGAGATTTGGGAAAAGTTAGAGACATTGTATGAAGGAGATAAACATGTGAAACTTGCTAAATTATAGAGTTTGAAAGGAAAGTATGAGATGCCAAAGATGGGAGAAGATGAGAACATATCATCCTTTATGTCTAAAGTGAATGAACTTGTCATGAACATCAGATGTACCGATGCAACTCTTGAAGAAGATGAGATTGTTGCGAAAGTGTTGAGATCTTTGCCTCCTGCTTACAAATCTAACTTTGTTGCTACTAATGAGATCCGGACTGTGAGCACTATGACAAGAGACATGCTGGTTGGTAAGCTTGTTGCATTTGAGTTGAGTGAATTTGGAGAATCACATGGTAAATCTGAGACTAAATTTAAAGCCTCTATATCCGAGAAGCAAAAGTATCATCGAGGAGAGAGTTCATATAGGGTTTTTAGATATGAAAGAGAAATGAGAGAGATGGAAGAACAGGAAAGAGAGTTGGGTGAGCTTGAAACACTTATTGCTTGGAGATTGCCTAAGGGAGCTGATAAGTATGATGGGAAGTTTCTATTGAAATGTTTTTCTTGTAATAAGAGGAAATTTTGCTTCTAGGTGTCCTGAAAGAATGTCAAAGTATGATAGGCATGATAAATTTGATAAGCATGATGGATATGACAAGCAAGATAAATATCATAAGCCCTATAAGCCTAACTAGAAGTTCAAATATCAGAAGAAGTGTTATTATGTTGTTGATGAAGGTCTAACAAATGAAGAGTTTGAGAATGGGAATTCAAAAGATTAATTTTTATTTATTGCTATCTAAGGAAGATAATCTGGTACCAGTGAATTCTACAAGCTGTATTGTTGAGGAGAAAACTTTGGTTACTAAGATTGAAGAGAAATATGAATGGGTTATTGATAGCAGTTGTTTGCATCATTTAATAGGTGATTAAAGTAAATTTCTAAATATGGAGAGGTATGATGGTGGAATATTAATATTTGGAGATGATAAAGCCTGTGTATTTCATGGTAGAGTTGTTATTTCTTTTAATGGTAAGTATAATACTGATGATGTCTTATATTTTTAAGGTTTGAAGCATAATCTTTTGAGTGTTGGCCAGATGGTTGATAAGGGATATGATTTGAAATTCAAGAATGGTAAATGCAAGATTTTGAATGCCTCTAGAATAGAGATTGCATGAGGAACTAAGACTAAAGGTGATTTCTTTCATTTGAATGTTGGTGGGAAAAGTTGTTTGATTTCTCAAATACATGAAAGCTAGTTATGGCGTAGGAGAATGTGTCATGTTAATTTTGACTGCATGATAAGGATATGTTATACTCAAGTTGTTAGAGATTTGCCTAAGATTGTGAAACCTTCTAATCCGGTATGTAAAGAATGCCAATTCGGAAAGAAAACAAGAATTTCATTCAAAAGTAAGTTATATACATCTAATGGAGTATTGGATTTTGTGCATACTGATTTGTGTGGTCCTACAAGAGTGAGAAGCATGCACGGTGATAGGTATTTCATGTTATTGATTGATGACTACTCTAGAATGATGTGGGTTACCTTTCTAAGGGTGAAATCAGAAGCACTGGAGAAATTCAAGATATTCAAAGCTAAGGTGGAGACAGAGATAGGATTGAAGCTAAAATATCTAAGATTTAATAGGGGAGGAGAATTCAGATCCAATGAGTTTGATCCATTTTGTGATAATAATGGAATTAGAAGACAATTATCTTCTCCTAGAACCCCTCAGCAGAATGGAGTTGTTGAAAGGAAGAACAAAACTATTTTGGATGCTGCTAGGACTATGTTGATTGAAGTAAATGTACTATAGAACTTTTTGGGAGAAGTTGTTAGCACTATTGTATACACATTCAACTAGGTGCATATAAAAAGTGATTCTAGTAAGACTCCTAATGAGTTATGGTTTGGTCATGTTCCTACGGTTAGATATTTCTGAATTTTTGGAAGCAAATTTTATATCAAAAGAGATGAGGATATATGAAAGTTTGATGAAGGAATCTTCTTGGGTTATTATACTAAGAGCAAGGCCTACTGGTGTTACAATAAGAGGTTGAGAAAGATTGTGGAAAGTGCAAATGTGAAGGTTGATGAATGCCATGAGAAATAGATCAGAACATACGGATATGAGTTTGATAATTAGGATGTTATTTCAAAGCAACTACCTATTGATACCCTAAAGAAGAATGATCTGGTAGAGAGAGTTAATCCAAATATTGTTGTTGGCGATGAAGAAGTTTAAGAAATTGAGAATCAGAACAATCAGAAGACTATGAGGTATGTGATATTAAGTCATTCTGAAAATTAGACTATTGGTGATAAAAAATAAGGGTGTGATGACTAGGAGAAAGATTGTTGCCGAAGAGATATGTTTGATTTCCAAGATAGAACCTAAAGATGTTTTTGAAGATTGTAAAGATGAGAATTGGATAAAATCTATGGAAGAAGAGTTGAATTAGATTGAGAAAAATAATACATGGGAACTTTTTTCGAGACCCAAAGAAAAGAATGTGATTGGCAATAAATGGTTGATCTAGAATGAATTGAATGAAGCTGGTGAAGTGGTTAGAAACAAAACAAAACTAGTATGTAAAGGATATTCATAGATGGAAATAATTGATTATGAGGAGAATTTTTGTTTGGTAGCTAGAATTGAAGCCGTTACATTATTTCTTGCTTATGCTACTTATAAAAATTTTAAGGTATATAAGATGGATATGAAGTTCGGCCTTTTTTAATGGTGATTTGGAAGAGGAAGTCTATATTGAGAAACCTAGTGGATTTTTATTATCAAATGATATGAAATGAAGGAGACATGGTATGGAGATTGAACAAGGCACTGTATGGACTTAAGCAAGCCCCTAGAGCTTGGTATGATAGATTAGACATGTATTTAATGAAGTTGGGATTTTATAAAGGTACTGCTGATAGTAATTTATACTTCAAGGTTGATAATGATAACATATTGATTATTGAATTTTTTGTTGATGACAATATTTTTGGAGGAGATGATGATTTGAGTATGAAATTTGCTGATGATATGCAAAAAGAGTTTAAGATGTCTGTGATGGGTGAGATGAAATTCTTCCTAGGATTGTAGATTAGAAAGACTGATAAAGGCATTTTCATTTCTCAATCTAAGTATGTGAAGAAATTATTAAATAAGTTTCTGTTAGCTGATTCCAAACCTGTTGAAACTCCTATGGTGACTTGATGCAAGTTGTCTAAGAATGATGAATCTCTAAAATTTAATCAGACCTTGCATAGATCTATAGTTGGTGGACTGATATACTTGACTCAGACTAGACTAGATGTTTTGCATGTTGCTTGTCTTTGTGCAATATTTCAAGTTGATTCTAAAGAAAGTCATGTTACTATTGTGAAGAGGAATTTCAGATACTTGAAGGGCATAGATGACTATGGTTTGTGGTATCTGAAGAATGATGTTTTCATATTATGTTCTTATACTGATGTTGATTGGGCAACTGATGTTGATGACTAGAAGAGAACTACCAATGGACTATTCTTCTTGTGAAAGAATTTGGTTTCTTGGGCAAGTAAGAAGCAAGATGCTATTTCTTTATCTACTACAAAAGCTAAATACATTGTTGTTGCTAGCAATTGTACTTAGATAGTTTGAATGAAGCAGATGTTGGAGGATATTAGAGTTATTTATGATGAGCCTACTATTATATACTATGATAATTCAATTACTATTAATATTTCCAAGAATCCAGTACTGCATTCTAAAACAAAGCATATATCAATCAAGTATCATTTCTTGAGGAAGAAATTCAGTGAGGAAGAAGTCAAATTAGAGTATGTATCCACAAAGGATTAGACTGTAGATACTTTTACTAAGCCTTTACCTGCAGATACATTTGTATATCTAAGAGATAAGTTAGGGGTATCTACCCCTCTTGATAAGAACTAGATGCATTGAGATACATCAATTTGGTGGACTTTGTAGTCTTATCTTCTTATCTAGATTGATGATTGGGTGTTGCTACTTAGCTGAAGTAGTCAGTGTATGAGTTTCAGATTTATGAGTTTGTTCTAAGGGGGAGAGACTAATAATCTGTATGTGTATTTGGAACTATTGTCAAAGGGGGAGAGAAGCATGTAAAAAACAATCTTATCTTGGAAGATTTGTGTGCATGATCCTAGGAAGAGATTGTTGGGGATTTATAGCATTGATTCCTTTCTTTGCATTGATTATTTTCCACATCCATATGTTACCATAAATGCCAAAGGGGGAGATTGTTGGATATCAATCCTATTAGGGTATGTTGTTGTCATTGATGTCAAGATATTCCTATGTTTTGGTGTTCCGATGATTGCAGAGAGTTGATCTAGTTGGTTTATTTGTTTGATATGATGAATCAACAAAAGATACTTGTTTCAGTGTTGGTTTCATGATGGTATGTGGTGATTTGATCAAGTTATAGATTCCAATATTAGGATTAGTTTTTCAGTGTTCAGTGTTGTAGTGTTCTGGTATTTTATCCACTGTGCTTCAGAATGATTATATCTTGAGTTACGGATTTGGGAGATTTTTTGGGATGTTCATGTGTATCTTCAATTGAGATGGTTCATGATTTAGTTCTTCAAAAGTTATCTTTCTAGTCCTGGTTGTTGTTGTTGAAGTGTTCTTGGGTATTAGCATGTTGATCGATGAAGATTTGATTAAGTGGTGTTGGTGCAGCTATTGTGGATGGGTCTAATATTCTTGTTGGTGTCTCCTAATCACGTCCTATATGTTTTGATGGTCCATATTGATCATTGTGTGTGTTATTGAGGATCTTATGGGTCTGGTGATGTTCCTCATGTTATGCGATATTTTTGGTGGTGTAGCATGTTGTAGATGATCTTGGTGAGATTTCTAGTGGCGTTACATGTTTGAGGGTTTGATTTGGGTCCATGATATATCGTCTTGGAATTGTATTGGTCTGGTTGTTGATTTATGTATTGTGTGATGTGATTTTGTAATTAGGTCTTGAGGGTTGAGTTGACCTTGTAGTCAAGGTTGATGATTTGTATAGATGGGTGTTATATTTACGTAATTTGGAGATCGATTGTGGATAGTTTTGTGTCTACGTTGTTAGAGAGTATTGTATATATGAAAAAGTGAATTCATCTTTTGGTGTGAAGTGTTGAGCATAGAGTGTTGCAGAGTAGACAAATGTGCTTAACCAAAACTTTCATTAGGTATTTGGAGATGGTATTCTTTTAGTTCATATAAACTGGATTATTGTTTGAATGTTATTGTAAGTTAGTGAACCTTCTCTAAGGGTTGTAGCCTTTAGGGCTATAATATTCTGAGTAGTGAGCTCTAGACAGTGTGCCTGGATGCATGTGCATTCCCCATTGTAATATTTACACATACTAGTACAGAGTATCATCTTATTGTGGGTAGGTTGCCACTGTGATTTTTTCCTTAACCGGGTTTTCCACATCAAAATCTTGGTGTTATGTGTGTTGTTATTGTGTTTATCCCTGTCCTTACTGTAGTTGATCAAATCTGAAAGTGTTCTTAAATTGTTTAATCCGATGAAAATTGATTCACCCTTCATTCTTAGTTTTGCTTCATTGTCATTGCCAATATATCTCTCCTGTGAATTTATTCATTCAAGGTTAATTCCTAAACTAGGGTTTGACTTAGGAAAACCCCTATTCCCAACAATTTCCCCCTTATTTTTGTCTATATGTATGTATGTATGTACATGTACATGTACATGTATATGTATATGTATATGTATACATGTGTGTACATGTGTCTATGTGTGTCTGTGTCTGTGTCTATACATATAGACATATATACATACATATACCTTTTTGTGTGCATAGATATACATATATACACATACACATATGCATACACATACACATAAACATAATCATAAACATAAACATACACATACACATACACATACCCATATGCATACGCATACACATACACATACATACACATACCCATATGCATACTCATACACATACACATACACATGCACATACACATACACATACACATACATACACATACATATACACATACACATACACATACACATACAATATAAATATAATATCTAAATAATATGTAGACAATAATTTTAATACCATATATTACTAGGGCATAACATTAGGAACCAAAGGAACAAAATTTAAGAGAGTTTCAAAATTCTTACAATATGAAAAACCTTTTGGGATAAACTTGTAATGTTCTTTCAAATGTGTTGTCATCATATATCGATACAGTACCATTTATAACTACTTTAGTATTTAAACCATTTGATTTGGGGACCATCAAATAGAGCTAAACTCTGTAAGGGTGAAAACGTTGAGAAGAGCTCAACAATAAATGTAGGAGATCAACATATATTATTAGAGTGTCAAAAGTTAGTGTGAACACATGTGACCTAGCAAGTCAAATAAGCATAAGAGAAATGGAATATGAATGGAAAAAAAATCTAGTTGCATAGAAAAAGCCTCACCTTTTGACTAAGAAGTATGGTATTTAAATATTAAAATTTAAACTATCTTTTAAACTAGCTTTTCACTATAGTCATTTTTTTCAAAATATTGAATACACCTATCGAGAATTTCCTTCCTTTTTGAAGGTCTAGAAACAAAACTGTCAAATCTGAGATGATATTGGTAAATAATAGTTAACCCCACAAATGGTTGGCATTTGGAAGAGGTTACGTCTGTCTATGCCAAATAACGATACCTCTCGGTTTTCACTATAGTCATTTTGTTCAAAATTCAACGTATTGACTAGCATTGTAATCCTCGACTAAGTCATTCACACGGTACATGGATAGCATTTAGTTTTCTCTTTCGCACCGTGATTGAAGAAGTTGTCTTTAAATTTGATAACTATCGAGAGTTATTGAAGAAGATCCTTCTTGAAGGTCTAGATTCGTAATTCCCAAATCTGAGATGACATTGGCCAAAAAAACCTGCACAAATCGTCGACATTTTTAGATTGGAGGAGGTGTTACCCCATATAACGTTTACCCCTCACTTGCCGCTATATTAATTTGGTTCGATATTCAAAGATGCCTTTAATATCCATTATAATCCTTGACTAAATCTTTGACACGGTACAGGGACAGCATTTAGTGGTCCTTTAGTCATGTGACTGAAGATGTCGTCTTAAAATCTGATACGTATATAGAATTCTAGGGTTTTGTCTATCGTTAACTGATATAATCCATTTAGTTAAGTATAAACTAGTGGTTGGACTTCAGAAAGGGTCAATTTGTATTGCCGATAGCAATTTCTCAGACGAAGATAAAGAACATCATGCCTGAAAATGCGTGCATTTAAGACAAGATACTTAGATCACTTGCGAGTGGGTTGTAAATGTCAAAGATCATCCACAGATTAGAAAAAAGAATAAATTTAAGTAAATAAAATAAGTAATCATTTTAGTGTAATCAGAAAATCTGTATTTGAAAATTATGGCAGTTGTAAATCACCAACATAACCAGTATGGAATGATTCAAATTTAATCTCAATGAACATCTCTGCAAGTACAAATGATAACTACTGTGATAAACCTTTGTAATTTTGATGGAAAACAATAGATATTAGTGTTCCTGAATCTCTAAATTTCAAAGTACTCATCAACAAACTTGAGTTTGGCCACACGATCACTCAAGTTAATAACTGATCATAAATAAAATGAAGACCACAACACACAGCAATCCATAATCATTATACATTGGTATGTCGGGTGGCTTGGAATCAGAGCTATAAATTATTTCAATTATCTCACTAAGAGCTCCATTGACAAGTCCTGTTTGTGTCCATATGTTAGTTGTGAGCATGATTCGCTGGCCTGGTGACAGTAGGACTTTCTTTTCAAGTTGTCCGTTGTCAGCGTCAATAGCTACTTTGCTTGTAGTTGTTGTAGCTCTACTTATTGCAATTGGATGATTTAATTCCTTTAGCATTCATTTATCGTCAAGGGTTACCATAACATTAGTAGCAAAGAGGTGGACTACAGTATCAAATTGCTTATTCACAGCTGGCACTAGTTGGTCTTTTGTTCATGTCATCAAGCTCTGCCAATCTTCTTGGGTCGGGTCTGCACTATGTATGTTTAGTAGTGTTTGGCGGAATTGTGATTGCTTTAGATATTCCCCCTGTTGGTGAAACATCATTTTTAGGATGATAATTGTTGTGAGTTGGCTCCAAAGTGTTATGGCATTTGAGTGTGATGTGAGTATTGGTTTATCCATTATAGGTGGCAGTTGGGCGAGGTCTCCAATGAAAATCATAGATATGCCTCCAAAGTATGAATGTTTATGATGAGGAAAAGCTTTGCAAAGTCGGCTATCTATTTTCAACAATAGTTTCGGACCTATAAAGCTCATCTCATAAATGAGTATATATCTTATATCCATCAACTTTTCTTGGAACATTGTTAGTGCTTGGCCATGTACTGGTTGCATTTCTTTGATGGGGATTCGTAGTGTTGAATGAATAGTTGTCGCATGAATGTTAAATGCAACAATTCAAGTAGGAGCTAGTACGAGTATTGGGTTTTTTTGTTGTGGTGAATTTTCATGTAACATATTTTTTATACAACTGTTCAAGTATGATTTTCCTGTACCTGCAGTTTCTTGTATGATCATGTGTAATGATTTCTTGAACACATTAGTATTATGATTTGAGACTACCGAAAGTGCTTTCTTTTGTTCTATTGATAGGGTATTGGTGGGTGTATACTTTCGTGTTGGTACATGTTTGTCTTTGGTGGCTGTTTTCTTTATATTTATAAATTGTGATGTAGTATTGTACAATTCATGTGGTAATTTGGTTTCAGCCCAGTTATAGTTGGTGTCAAATTCACGTTGGCCTAGTAATTCAAGTTTGTCCAAATTGTTGTTGACTGTATGCCTCATTCTTGAAAGTGGTTCCCACTTATTCATCTTTGATGTGATAGTTATATTCCTTTCATCTTTGGGGCTAGCATTTTCTTTGATGTGTCAGATGATATGCCATACATCATATTTGTTTACATGCATTTGATGCCAATTGGTGATTATTGTGTCCTTGGTAACTCCTATATCAGTCATAATATTTCAAAAGTGTTTATATAGGAGTAATTCACTCCAGCAAAATATTTGAAAATGTTCTGACTCTTCGTTGGGTATACTGTGGAATTTTGGGTAAACGTTAACAATGGCTTGTATTGTCCTCTCTTTCCATTTGTATGATTTACGACTTGCAATGTAGGTGTAAGAGCTTGCAGATTCGAGTAATGTGATTGTCTCTAGCTTTGGAGGGCGGCCCATATAAGACCGTAATTAACTGTTTTCTACGATAGTCTCATTTTGTGTTTTAGTTAATCAGTGTAGCACTTTCTGTCCAACATTTAAAGTTGTAAATTGTTTGTTACAAACAACAAGGGGTAATTTTTGCAGCATATGGCAAGTTTCTTGTGCACCAATGTCACATTCTGCTACAATCTCTGTCATGAATCTTTGATATGCTACTACTGCTAGGTCATCTCTTTTTTGAGTTGTGGATATTCTTGTTAGCATGGCAGTACAACTTTCAAATGTTCTCTCTACTTTTGATGCATATTTGGCAATGTATTTCAGTACAAGTTCACGTGATATGATAGGTTGGCAATCAATATTAGCTATCCATATTGAAATCATTTCTGGGTTGTGGATGTTGAGTTTATAATCGGTTCTGGCAGGTTCATATTTATTTGTGCCCGTTTCATTGCATAATAAGATAGAGGTACATTGTTCTTTCTATGGTGCTTTATATCAGCATTCTAGTTTTCTACCCTTCTTCCGTAAGCATGTGCTCTCTCTGCATTTTGTGTGTCTTTGCACACAGTTCACTAACTCTTCATAATCATCCAATGGATTTGTGGCTACTATGTCTATTGTGTTTAGGAGGCATAGATCATCACATGGAGATCAGTATATCTGGTTGTTCCTATGTGTTGTTGCACGAGGGTTCCAAGCGCCTACATACTTATCAAAAAAAAAAATTGCTTTATCAACATCTTCGTTATTTTCCCAATCTAGCTTGTCCATATCTGGTGCATCTTGGAGCCACGAGAACCCATGAACGTGTGTGGTTCCTTGGTGTTGCCATTCATATCTGTACCAATAATCTATCACACCAAAGAGTTTCTCAATAACTTCTTCACGGAATATGGTGAATCTTTGATGTAGGTATAATGATTTTATATGCAAGTTATTAATAACATTTTCAAGACGGTGCTTATTTGAACGCATGGAAAGCTCTATATTATTTGTGAGGAGTTATTGGAGGTTTGGCCACTTTGTATCGGTTGCGCTTAGTGTGAAGAAGAGGGCAGGAGATCCTATTTGGTTTATCATGTTTGTTAATTTTAAACAACACTTGTTGCAATATGGTCTGGTTCCTCTCATGGTAGAGCCAAAGTGCAGCAATTTCATAGCTAGTTGTGAGCTGGGGAGTTCTTTCAGGTTTGCGCGTAAATTCTCAATAGTGGCTGGTAAGTGCTCTTTTACATTTTTTTTCATGAAAACTGTTGTGAGCGGTTAGCTTCGATGAAGCATCATAAGGTTATAGATGTAGTATCAGAATCTTGGATGTTGTTCAAATCTGTGATCACGGAATCGTATCAAGTGTAGTACATATTCATGCATCTTTATTTCCCTAGTTCTTGGTTGTATTTGTAATCCAATTCCATTTGGGAAGAGTGTTGGAAATGCCATATCCAGTAGGCCCTCAGTATTATATTCATTAATTGGGGTTAAGCCTATTTCTAGCTAGTCAATGATGTTATCTATGGTGTCCTCTAGCTCTAGTGTTTTCTTAATTATCTGTAGTTCACGGTGTTCATTCGGTAGGTAGAATATAACTAATGATGAATTGGTTATCATACCCTCAACTTGGTCTTCATCAGCATCTTCACTGTTTGCTACCATTACATCATGGTTTGCTTAAATGGTGTGAAGCATGCTTGATACATCTGTTATTTCCTTGGGGATTTGGTTTAGATTGTTATAATCTATTGACACATCTTTATACTATGGGTCATATTTCACTTTGTATTGCAATGTATCCATAACACGACCCCTACTTACGTAATAGTCATAGTAGTTTCCTTGAGCATGGGGTCTACAAATTATAAGGACATCTATGTCTCCCAATTTACATGGGAGCACACTTGCAATATTCTGTATATCTTGTGGGAAGCTAATTGTATGGCCGTTGTATTTATATTGGCCTCCAATAGTATGGGTAACTTGTAATATTGGGTTCACTCTAGCAATGAGCATTTCTTCTACTTGCGTCAATATCTTCAGTATAATAGGTTGATCCCCTGGGTCCATGTTATTGTGCAGTCAGAACTAGTGTATGCCCTTTTCATTTATGCATCTCCTATAGGTGGGGGTTTGGCATGATGAGTATGAAAGCATACCTAGGTATGAATCTTTGCATATGTTACATACTTCCAAGTTAGAAAGCACGTCTATTTTCCTATGAAAGCTTTTCATTGCTGTCTTGAATCTAGCATTAGCATTCAACCCCATTGTTTTATTTGTTTGATATCATTCTTGCACTTGTAGTTTTTGGTTGGCTTGAGAATTGGTCACATTTGCATATTTTCCGTTCACAGGGTTAGTTTTGTATTGTTCTTTTCTTCTCAAATGCCTATGTATAGCTATTTTCTCCTTATGTCTAGCATAATATGTTCAACTTCTTTTTCAATTTAGTTCTTTTTGATCTTGCATTTGTTTAGGGTGATTGGTGGTTCGTTGAACACTGGAGTCAGCCATTTGATTGTAGTATTTAGTGGGAAAAGCACGTTTAGGGTGATTGGTGTTCCCTTGAGCATTAGAGTTAGCCATCTGATTACAGTATTCAGTGGGAAAATCATAACCACCTTCACAAACAAGATTTGAACCAAATAGAAACATTACAATATAATATACATGGAACATTGCATATTGGAATAGACAAAGAATTTGAGCTCTGAATACAAAAGGAAGGAAGCATGTATTAAAGAACATGGAAACAGTGCTGAAAGTAATTACAATTCAATGTACTGAAATTTATGGACAGACTCAAATTATTATAAGATAAAGTCCATTTGACAATTAGAAATTTAAAGGAAAGTTTTTTTACCTGAAGACACATAATGGGTCAAAAAATGAAGTTGTGTTTCCATGAGATTTGTTGTTATTTCAGGAATCCTTTGGTTCATATCTATCTAATGCCTTGTTCACCACCATACGGTCAATCAGTATAAAATTTGTTCATAGATGCTTCAGTTGGATTTAATAGTTCCTTAAGAATATATATGGCATTAACAAATGTAAACCAAAACATGAATTCAATCAACATCTGATTAAGATATTTTAACATGGACAGGAATATAGCCTAATGTATGTAAAATCAATGTGGTATCATAAGCCTGCCATCTAAATGCATGTCTTTTGAATCATATGCTCATTACAGGCACATAGTACATGTGTGCTTACATAGACATAACTAATTCAAAATGGGAGAAGAAAGAATTGAAAGAACAAGGAGTAAAAGAATGTGAAACATTGGTTACTCACTGGATAGAGAATTTTAAAAATCTCGTCCAAGAAAATTGAACCCAACACTAATTCCTGTAGTGCCTAAGGTGAGAGAAAATCCACTACAAAGTCTTAATCTAGCTTGAACTTTATCATCAGATGTCCAATATGGTGCAACAACCTTCCAAAACCTATTGATAAGAGTTTGAAGGTTTGAACCTTCTCTCTGCCAAAAAGCAACTCTATTAAATAGTCTCTAAGGAAGTAAAATAAACACATAAAATGAATATGCAAGTATCTCCTAGTTATGATAATAGTATAAAGGTCAAGCTTTTCAACTTGCAGCACAAATCAGATTGAGAAAATTGTTATCAAAGTACCAAGAATAATAGACAGCCTTTAGAATAGTTAAGAGACCATAACAAAATTCAGGATGCCATCCCCATTGGCAAAATTTTAAAGCACAATTCACTTATGAAAATGAGGCTGAATAAAGAACTTAGAACCAGGTAATGTAATAAGTGGAATATTTCTATAAAATATAGGAAAGACTTCTGAAATGGAAGTGACTATCTGATACCACATCAATTAAAAGTTCCTTGTTCAGCAAGATGAGCAAGAATCAAGTATTTCCAATCGATATCTATAAGTATTTATGAGTACACATGGATAGTTACTACTACTAAATTTCAGAATCATAAATCTCGTATAAAACCATAGGATTGTTCATAAAACTCACATGGACATTTCAACAAATTTTTACAAATAATTACCACAAAAAATAAATCTCTCAATTCCCAAAACTGGAAATAATTTTTCTTTACAAATTGATGATTAGAGACATTAAATTATACATAAAGCTTTAATTTTTATTAGCATGATTAAAACTTAGATTATATAACATTTATATTGATTTAATATCGTTGGGAGTTACTACCCTACAATAACAGATCTACAAAAAACACCTGTATTAGTGTAACGATGGATCTAGTAGATAAGTGTTGACATACATGATGGATGTGTCAAGAATGAGTATGTGTCATACAAATGGGAGTGATAAAAGTTCAGGATAATTGGGAGCTCAAAGACAAACTACAAGTCGGTAAGATGAAGAATTAAAATCTCAATGCTCTAGTCTAGGCCATTGAAAAAGCACACCATATGCAATTGTATATGTGGTACATTATTGGAAATTATATTTGCTTAAAATATTTAAGAACAGTATTTCTTAAACAACATTGTTGTCAAGGCCAATAAATCCAAGGAAGAAATCAAAGCTTTTGTGCAAGCACTGAAGCAATTTATGGAAGAATATAATCTAGATTAGTACACTGAAGAGAGCCAACTTTTAGTACAAGGGTTGACACAATGATTATATGTTATGTATGACCATTTTTAGGCATAGTAGTGACTGAAGCAAATATAGTAATATTATGATGTCCAAACTATGAACTACTTCTTAGAACTTATAGAAATAGCCTGGCTGATAGTTTGTATTTTTGATATGATACATTTCATAGTTAGCTAAATGCTAACCTGACTTTCGAGGCTATAATTTTGTGGTTTATATGCTATCTTTAGTTCAAGAAAATAGTCAATATTTTTTTTGATTATGTTTACAAATTTTATTCTAGTGTCATCGTAAATTTGACAAATTTGAAAATAATAATATATCTTCCAACCTGGTAAATGAATCATTAAAAATTCTATTTTAGATAGGCAAAAGACCCTACAACTCTCTATCAACAAAATACCATCCAACCGTTTAAGCTACCCAATCTATTTTGATATGCAAAACAGAGACCAAAAAAGACATTTACCAATAATAAATTTACCATAAATATTATATTGTTAATCTCATATTTACTTGAATAGTATACCTCTTTCCATTTGTGGTGCCCTATAACTACAAGGTCAAAGTACGTTCTATAGAACTTTCTATTCCTGGTATACATTCAAGTCGACTTCCCTGCATAGCAACTATTTCTGTGTATATACAAACTACGTCATTGACAATATTTGGGCTACTCAAAATAAGAAACAGTAAGATATTTGCAAGAGTTATGGAAGTTACGCATCTCAATTTGGGATTATTTTCAGTTATTTTGAATGCACATAAGTTTTCACAGATTCAAATAAATGTAAATAAAGCAAAAAGTATAGACAATCCAACACTAACAACATTGCACTAAAATATGTAGTGAATGTACTGAACATAGTCAAATCAAACAAAATGCAAGCATCTTTGCCTGTGGCTCAAGACAAGGCAGTAAGTTCCCCCCTCATAATTTATTTCTACTTTTGTAGTTTCAATAAAATAAACAGATTTACTTCGCATGGTATACCAAAATAATTGTAGTACAAGACATATCAAAGCATGTCATTCATGAAAGTTGACATTCCTCCACAATGCAAGTTTGAACTCAACATATAGCATGTATTGCACAAAAATATTCTCAGACAAGGTTGAATGTATTGTATACCCTACTAAACCCATATTTTTTCTATATAATCTCAAACTCCTTACAAAATCCATACAATATCAAGCTCTTTTGTGTTATTACCAAGAATATATATATTACCAATATATATTTGCAGACAATCTGCAATATACACTCTGGGTGAAAAGATCAGATTCAGCTTGTCATGACTGTGTTTTCTTTCCATTGTATTTTTCTTATTCTAACAATCATTGTTCTTTGACAGTCTCTAATTCTTGTTTCAGCAACGTAAGATGTATTACAGTTACTTGCAACTATGAATTAAATAATCATAATCACAGAATATGCATTTGTAATATACAACATGAACTCAAAATTATATGCACATATACAGTTTCATTTCCAAATAGCTTTCAATGCATGTGTCTCATTTGAAATCAAGTTATCAATTGAAATGAAGTTATCAGTAAAGTTCCCAAATTTAACAAGAGTTGAATTGCATCGTATGAAAAAGAAAAGTTACATTGCATCATATGGAAAAGAATCTATTGGTTAAGCTTTATAACTTAAAAGATCAGACAATCCTAAATCATTTGGAGTCCATGTAAAAATGTTAGCAAGATTTTGAAAATAGGTAATCAAGAGAAAAGGTAGTTTCTAGGTTTGCCCATCACATATTGGCATTCATGATTTATTAATTTACAATGCATACACATCATGAGACACACACAAGAGCACACACACAATAAATTACATTTTCACTCTGTTTACAACTGTACACTGATTATCATTGTCTATATTTACAACCGGCTGTATTTACAACTGTGTGCTGGCCTTAATGCTAGAGGCTTGTATCAGTACACATTTATTTTATTTTTTCTAGAAGTATACTACTCTTTGAGGCAAAATCTAGCTTCTTTGCATTGGTGATGGCAACCTTAAGCCATTATTCATTATTGTATGTTTCATTTCTGCATGTTAGGTTCAAGAGGAACTAATTATACATTATGTTTTTTATGACCTCTATGGTGCTTTTCTCATCATTGTCATCAGATTGAAGCATGCATAATATTTCTGTAGGCATGCCCACGAGTTCTGTTGCCCCTTCATCAAATGCAATTGCCCATATTGTATCTATGTGATCTTGTAGGTTTGTCTGGAGGATGTATCTATAGTTACATTCAGACAAGGTCATGTTATATTTCAAACAATACTAGGTTCCTTCTTCGATCTTGTCTAATCGTTTCTTACACAGTTTTCTATTTACTTGGGTGGGACATGCTTGGTAGAAAATTGACTTAGATTTTATTTGTTGTATCATTTCCTTTAGAATGCAATAGAAGGGTTACACTGAATTTGATGCATGTTCCTGAATTTCACTAATCGTCATTCTTTGAGGGACAGCAGTTGATGTAGCAAGCTGATGCAAAATTCCTTGTCCAGTGTGAACATTTTGGTTGCACCAATCTTTTAGCTGGGCCAATTCCTCTGTAAGAGGGTTTATGGAGAGGCTTGTATCAAATGTTGTACCTATTACCTTTCCATTAAATTCTCAAACATGACCATTCTTGATAGCAAGAGTAGTCGTTTCTTGTAAATAATGCCTTCATTGGAGTTCAGTACCTTCCTTTTCTGCCATTGCACCCCATAGTGTAACATCGATGATTGATCGAGTCATGTCGACTAACTTAATGGTATGCCTAGGAACCTCTGTATCATCTCTTTTACATATCGTTGAGCTTGGATCAACACTGATGACAATTCCAATAACATCAATGGTTGAGCTGTTGTTTATGGTAGCCACTTGATCAAGAGGTGTGAAGACATATCTGTGCTTGGGTATAGAAGAGTCATCACTGTAGGTAGTAACCTTTGAGTCATCTACCAAGGTTATTTCTAGTCCACTGTTGAGTTTGTTGAAAATTTTATTGGCTGGCTTGATTGCTCCACCAGATAATGTGTATGTCACTCCAACTTAGATGTTATCATAATGGATTTTTGCTAGTTTATTGAAACACGTAACACATGTTTCAGTACCTTCGCTATCTACAATGTCCAAGCTAAAAATATGGCCACTTTCTTTTGTTGTATTATAGTGATAGATGTCCTTCTTCACTAGGATACGACCCTTGATGGACCAATTTGGTTGGTAGGGATTCAATTTTTTTATAGGAGTTATCGTCATAGGTGCGCTGCCCACGTTTTGAGGTGTCCTGACCCCAAACAATGCTCTTTGTTGCCCAAAACCCTTACTTTTTGTGGATGTGCTTGGCTCTATACTTGCATCAAATAGAGGAAGGGTAGTTTGTACTATGTCGTCTTCCTGTTTTACATAAAGGAAAATTGGTTCTCCAATTGTAGCATGTGTTGTACATATAATCTCTACGTCCAGAATAATGATCCACCTACATAATTAAACAATCAAAAATGAAATATTTTAAGAAATGCATTTTGTTAAATGTAAAGGTTATATAAACTTTGTTGGAAAAATAGTAGACTTATTGACTCACCAAGAACCATGCGAATTTGGGAAGATATACTTTGTTAGCTGTAGAATGGAGCCAATCATGAGTTGTTTGGAATCTATGTCATTATTATTATTTTTTGGCAAGGAAGCCTTTCATTTGTGAACGCCATCTAAAAGATCAACTCTATAATGATTGCATTGCTTAGGTCCATCCCCAAAGTTAGATATAGCAGATATTTGGAGACATGGAGCCACAAGGATGGACCCATCATACATAAGTTGGATTGCATTTTCAATTAATACATCCATGAGACAGAGGATTAGGATGTTGCCTGTAAAACCAAGAGCAAACTACTTCATTGCACTATATGATGGTTCAACAAATGGTTGGATTCATTAATGTCAACGCACATAATATACAATGTGCATGTATCAAGCCTTCAATAAATATATTATACATCACTGAGTAGAAGCAGCGACAGTGTCATCAACTGTGATCCTTGAACCTTATTCGGGATACAAATTAATGTTTGTGCTTTTCTAACTATGACTATGACTATGACTATGACTATGACTATGATTATGACTTAGTTGTGAAATAAATAGAATGATATATTTATGCTTGTGCTTGTTTCTATGCTAGTACTCCAATAGCCCATAATAGGGCAGCCTCGAGAGGATGTAGAGTGTAGGATAGATTGAAAGTTTTGCAGTAGCTTGAGAGGGCATCATAGTTGACAACATCAATATAGCATAATACACAACCAAAAGTAGTTTAAGCATTGTACCAAGAACAAGTATCGCATGTTTCACTTGGAAGTAGCAATTTATATAGATTTTTGTTCTAACATGATCGTTGACGTCGTAGTTCATCAGTTCTCTTTAGTTTGCACAATGTGGAGCCTCCTCTTGCTCAAGATGTAATAAGAATTCTGGGTTACACAATGTAGAAAACTGCATCTAACAAGTGAAACATGGGCACTTGCTCATGGGTTTGCTTCTACGTTTACTGTTTAGTGAGAATTTATCTTGTAGTTTGTAGAGAATGGGACAACCCGTTATAGCTTTAAAGTGCGTAGGGACAAGCTGAAAAATAACCCTGTTGCATATTGTGTTTGATCTGTTGTATCAAAATGGGTTTGAGTGCAAGGGATGTCATCTTTGGCTTCTGATGTACATCATGTTTAGCTATTGCATGGTGCTAAGTTATGCGTATGACCTGAAGAACTAACATTCATGGGCTTAAACTATGATTTTAAATAATGAGAACCAATCCAAAAAAAAAAAAGGTTTTAACGTGAACATTTGATGAAAACAGAGTATGGCTTAGTTGATACGAGAGCATCGGATACACAAAATTAGAACCAATCCATCTCTTAAATCTAATAAATTCTCTATTAAAGTGAGTTTCTTGTATGGTTTTACCGTGCCTATTATTTGCCAGACTTTTGCTCTATATCTATTGAACCTATGCATGCCCAAATTATATGACAAACAAAACAAACAACAAACTATGGTAAAACTACAAACTGAAACCCAATAGACAATAGCACAAAATTTTAGCACTATTAGTAAGATTTAGTATCTAGGAAAAAATATTCAGGAAAAATTGAAAGGGAATTAAACTCACTAAAGTTATTTTTTAAACACTATCAGTTTTTTTCTTGTTCATAGTAAAGAGCCTGTCAAAAGCACAAGGTGAAAACCCAATGTTAGATTCTATAATTATGCATGTTGGGTATTGTACAGTTGAACAAAACATAAAACTACCAAATAAATTGAACTATATCATTATACAACACAGACGTAAAATTCAACTTAAAAAAGTCATTTTTCCTAGAACTGACATTTTTTTCCTCATACAAACTAAATTACAAATTGAAACCCTAGCTAAAACACATAACATTATAATTTATCACAATTCCAATTCACTTCTATATAATATAAAACCTTGATAAAAAACACAATATATTGAGCTACAACATATAAATTACAGAAAAAAGGGTACATTAAACTCATCAAGTTTCCAGCATCAAAGGTTTTTTTAACATCTCGATTATAGTGCAAACAAAATCTGTAGGCAAAACATCTATTATATTTACAGCCATAGAATTATTGAAATGATACACAAGATTGATGCAAATACCTTCAAAATCTTCAAATAATGCCAAAGCTTATTAGAACTATTTGTTTGTTTTCAAGTGTTGATTGAATGAAAGTGTGTTCTGTTTATGTAATGTCTGGGCATCAAAGAATGTATTAATGAAAACATTTCATGAAGGATAAATTGTGGCTGAGAACTAAATGCATATGCACATTGCATGAGTTAGAACATGTGATTACCTATGATTTGGTTGTCTGGGTGCTGGAAGAATAGGATGTGTTGAGGGAAAAGTTGGAAAAACACTTCTGAGATTTCAAACATTCCACTCTCATTTCCTGGAAAGTCATATTGCTACAGTAGTTGAGTGTTTGGGGATGAAACCATAAGAGTAGCACACGGTATAGTTTGACAACAGATTTGTATAGAGGGCTGTCAGGATAATCAATGAATTCAGACAGCTAAATTTGTGGTTTACTAATTAAATAAAATGATCTATCAAACCTATGTTTATCTTAAAAACATAAAATTTTGAATTATTCTTACAATTTATTAATCTAAATCTAACGAACAAATGATAAACTAAAAATCATGAACAAACCTAGAAAATAAGAATAAAACAAGATGCGTCTTGGATCGAAAAAGCTTGTGTACCTTGGATTCTTTGTTTGACATAATGAATTTCATTAAATATGATATGAAATGTCACAGAGATGAGTATGGTTTTTCTTTTCTGTGGTAGGGGTGTCGATTAGCATCAAAATAATGGTAGTGTTCATGGGGAATTAATAGTGTCCAGTTTCCCTAGAAGCACTAGCATCAGTAATAGATGGAAGTGGATCTTTTTCTTTATTTGGAATGAAGCAATAAGAGTAAGGGCATTGAAACACCCTCCCTCTGGCCTACTCTATAGAATATATAGCTTGAACACTGGGGGAGAGAGTTCATACTTGAGGAGTGCCTAGAGTTCCGGGAGGGCTGAGGCATTGAACCAACCTACTAAGCAGACACCTATTCTATAGATTATAGATAGAGCTCAAACACCAAACCATCAGTCTACAAACACCCACCTATAGGCAAGCAGGGTAGGGCTTGGATATGATCCAACCGCCATAAGGGTTAAGGGTTGGGTTAAGGGTATAGGGCTCCTCGATAAACAACCATTCATAAACAACAAACCCAACAAACTCAATTGGTACAATTAAAAGCAAACTACCATGAACAAATTATAAGATTGCAGACAACGTTACATACCAAGTTATGCAGTCGACTCTGTTCTTCATCCTGTTGAACCATATGATGGAGTAGATTAAGTCTAAGTAAAGAGTCGATTGAAGATGGGTTCAGACGGTCTTTGCCAGAAATTCACCTCTGGGTGGATATGCAACCCGCATGCAAGCAACCACATCAATGTCCACCACAGCTGGACTATTAACCCTAACCACGCGTTATACGCGTTATAGGAGCTATCACAGAAAGCCTATCGACAAATTAATTGAAATAAAAATATATATTTGTTGTTTAATAATTTTGAAATTGAACTTGTTTTGTTAAAAAGGAAAAAAAGAAGGTCAATAACATCTAGTTTTCAAAATAAAATTAGTCAAGTTTCACACAAGATAAGGCACCGTTATTATGTGTATATGTCAAGATGCTTTTTTTAAAAGGCTTACAATTAAACCTGAAATATTACATGTATACAAATTTCATCTGTAATTTTTTTCTAATTTAGAAGTTTGTGATAATTGTGTGTGCATCTTAACATATATAACATTAAATAACATATATAACACAAAAAAGTATGCATGTAAATTTTATTTTCATATATTTAAAGGATATGATTATGTGGTCCGTATAAAGTGATCAATTGTAAATGTGTTGTCAAGTTGTAAAGAATAAGGAAAATAGTGCATAAGTATTTCTAAAATTCAAGTAAAATATAATTATGAAACAAGAAAGTTAGTGGTCAATTATTCTCCATTCTTTAAATGATTTTTGTAAAACATTGTAAGGGATTGAAGGAAAGATAGATAAAAGTATTAAATAAATATAACTCTTATGATGAACATGTAATAATGTAGTCATATAAGATGAGATCAATTATGAGTAGCTTGTTTAGGAGAGCATGTGTATGTATGACAAATGATAGAAAATAAGAAGTGATTGTGAGCTTATAAATGTAATCAACTAAGATAAGATTATTCAAGAGATGTAACGAGAACATGGTAATATCTATATTAATACTTAGTAGCTATGGTGGGTGACCTAATTCAAAATGAACCAAATACTTGTGATGATTTTTAAAATAATATTAAGTTTTGGCTGAAAGGGGTAGAAGGTGATCTTGTGAACTATGTCGAAGGTGTGCAGGGTTTTGACTCAACCCTCTCTCAGAAATTTCCCTAGTTGCGGGAGAAAGGTGACGTAAAATATAGGGGAGTGACCTTTATGGTCTCTGTGGAAACTATTGCTATTGTTAGTAGGTTATCTCTTAGAGCGAATTTTCTGAAAAAGATGAAGGGGTCTTACAACGATGAGCTTGATAGATTCTATAAGCTAGGAGAAGGGTTTTCAAGACTGTAGAGTGGGTACAATAGAGAAGACCTTCTTGGACTTTGGAAGGATGCAACACTCATGCTTATAAAGTACTTTATGCTCGATGGTAGCTTAAAAATATTCCATACTCAACTCTTTACCATGATTTAATCATCTAAGGTATGGTATCAAATGAAATTAGGGTTTCGCCAATTAAGATAATAAGCCACTTACTAACCAAATTAGCTATACATTGAAGGAGGGGCAGACCGAATAGATCTAGCCTCAATCCAAGTAAGGAAAATGAATGCTTTATAGATGCACCAATGATAGGGTATGGTAATTATGTCAAAATTAATTGATAGGATACGTTTATATAGGGTTCCCTAGGTAAATAGTGATTAGTATAACCTCCTATGGTTATGTGTAGCCATAGGGATTGGAAGCCAAGGAGGAGGTAAAGGGTGTGTCACATTTCAAATTGGGTCCTATTTAAGGGGGACAAGGGAATTTTGGGGCACCCTAGTATAACCAAGGTGCTCCATGCCTTGGTTCTCCTACAAATAGGACCAACACAAAGAGAAATGGGGAAGGGACCTCCAAGATGGAGTTCATTGAATGGTATTCATGACATTGGGGTTGGATAATAGGACCAAAACAAATGTATAGAGAGGATGGAGATAATACATGCTAAAGTAGGAGGACAAACATGAGGTGTAAATTATACATGTTACAATTTACAATGCTATATTTAGCCCCCACTTTAATGAGATTATGAGGCTATGCAAATACTCACGATACAGTAGAATGATGAAAGAGAGGATAAATTAGGAGCTAGATCACAAGGCGATAAGACATTGCTAGTTTCAAGAAACCAATCACCTAGTCTTAGGATCTTAATTCACACAATCACATGCAAGGACACACACAAAACAAGGAAAAAATCCAAAGAAAGATAAAAAAGACAAAAAGACACACAATATAAAAGTAGTTAGTACTAATACCAAAAAGTGTCTAAGGCAACTAGTTGAAGGGACCTCAATAATCAGAATGTCTTAGCCACTAATATTATTCTCAAAATATTATCATAACAACACAAGATCACATAAAAAGAGTAAGATCATGCATCAAATAATGAACAATGATCCACAAATAGCAAGGCTATGAGCTCATGGGGAAGAGAAAGGAGAGAACATGGATGACATGGGCTAGAAAGTTGTGTTATGCTAGGTGATCCATATTGGTGAGGACAATAAGAATAGTATAGATTTTTTTTGCTAGTTCTACTAACCTTGCTCCATATGTTGCTAGCTTTTTTCAAGAGTTAATCATCTTGAAGAAGAATCTGTTGGTCTAGTTTAGAGCATGCAACAACCTATATAGGACATGAAATATAAGTGCCTATTTTTGGGAACATCTTGTCTAATACTTTGTTGGTGTAGTTCTAATAATGTATTCCCCATATAAGGTTGTACCTAGTTTTGGGAATGAAAACATCTTGTATAAGACTTTGTTGGTCTCATTTCAAGAATGTACACCGCATAAGACATGAAAAATATAGTACAAAGAGGGCAATATGTATGAACCCCCCTTTAGATGTTAACATAGTCATACATTGATGTCTAAAGGAAGATAAAAGTAAGGATATACACCTTCAAAACCAAAGAGATATCCTTTTAGTAACAAGAAACATTATTCCAAGCTAAAGGGGTTTAACTCGGATAAAAAAGAAAAAGATAGTTCTGGAAAGATATCTTGAAACAAGTGTAAAAAAAATCCTTGGAGGGGAAGAGATTGTTTCTCAAATATGTTTACCTCCAGGAGGATGTTTTGAACAAAAATAAAATCATCTACCAAAATAAAGGAAGGAGAACAAGAATGCATAACTTCCTTCTATTGCTAGGTAAAGGGATTTGATGTAGGATGACATAATTTTCACCCAAAGTGACTAGTTTGTTTATAGATTTAGACATACATTGCCAAGTGAAGAAGAGTTTGTAAACAAGGATACAAACCTCTTTCATAAGAGAGAATCCTTGAGAAAGCAAACAAATTCACACAAGGAGTAACATTGTATCATAAGCAAACACCTCTCAACAAGAGAAAAATAGATTCTTAGAAAGGATAGGGGAAATCAATGCCCCCAAGCATAGGGAAAAAGAGAAGAGTTTCATAACTTCCAAAGGGAGATTATACATAAAAGATATACCACTTCAAGCAAAGAATAGGTCCTAAAAAAGGAACACTCATGTACTCACATGAATGATGATTCTATCTATGAAAGGACATCATGTTATGAAAAATGCAGCTCATAAAGAAAAAGTAAATATTTGGAATAAAAGAGAAAGAGTTGAAATTAAATTCCATTCTTGCCCCCTCGAGCATCAAGACAAGGATAACCATGATGAAAGATCACAAATTAATTTAAGACACACAAATACTTCTAATATTTCAAGCACAATAAGGTTGTAGCCTTTGTTCATAACATTTATCATGCATTTCATAGTTGTCTTTTATGGGAAGATCTAAAAATAAACAAATATAAACTAATAGTTTAAGCATGAAAAATGTGCACATGGAAAATAGTATAATGGTGCATGGTAGTAAAGTTGAGTTGGCTAGTGAGACTTGGGCATCACTTAGAAACAGGCCCACCAAATTCTTGCATAGAGGCATTTACCAGATGGTCTCTTAATAAATATTTATTTTTCAATAATATGCATCAAGATTTGCTAGATTGGATGACTAGATCTACAATCTAGTTTTTAAAATTGTGAGAGGATTAACATACTTACATGAATATTGTTGAGAACAGGTAATATATTTTGACATAAGCCTCACAACATTCTCCTTGTCCAATATTTCATTACGAAGGTCATAGATTTTGGTATGGAAAATTTGTTTAATGGAAAGAAAGGTGAATTGACAACCTTTCTTAGAGGGACACAACGATATATACCACTGCCTAGAGTTATTAAACGTGCATTACTCTGAAAAGGTGGATGTAGTAAGATTTGACATAATGGTGATAGATATCATCGGTGGAAAAAGAATAGAGAGATTTTAGAGAATGAATTATTTATAATGCTACAAGTTAGATTAGAGGCATTGGAAGGTTTAAAGGAGATGACGTATGATGTTCATTTTGTGTTTGCATTATTTTTTTGTTATTAGCAGGCTTTTTTACTTAGCTAACCCAATTCCCAAAAGTAACCTTTGGCTCTCGTATGCTCCTACACCTATGATGCTTTCTAAATCTAGAGAATTTGTTAATTACTTATATTCCTTACATATTTTACTAGAAAGAAAAAGAAACATACTAGTCGTTGTTCTTTTTTCACCATATGGTTGGATGTTGGATAGGCATTTCATAGTCAGAATCATAAATCTCCAAACATTAAGTAAAATATATTTATGCGACTTGAAAAGCTTAATTGTTGCATTTTATATATTTTTAAATCTAGGTGTTATCAGAGAGTAATTGTTTTAGCTCATGATTCTGAAAGGAAAAATATTGTGAATTTTTTTGTGCATTTAACATTTTGAACTATTGATAATATTTTTCTTTATACAATTCTACATTAAGTGCATTCTTGTTAGGTTTGTCATTCTTGAATTAAAATATTATATAATATAAGTGATTAGAAATTTTGTGGAGCAAGTTCAAAATATTTTTGAAATTATCAAATCAATTATATTTAAATATATGTTTTTGAGTTTGAAATTATATTAAAGAAAACATATGATGTTTTGATATTAATGTAATATTTTGATAAAGCCTATTTATTTTATTCATGATTTTTCCTAAATATTTTAATATATTTTCTTTCAAGATAGATAGAAAGCACATGGAGACTAAATCTCATAAGATATGAAATAATATTTGATAGATATTTATAAGACATTTAACACATAACATTTATCATTTCCAATAACTTGACATAGCCCTTATCTCCAATGACTAGTTTAACCATTACAATTTCTCCTTGAATGTTCTTTCCTGTATAGGTTCTGATCACTATCCGATTTCTTTTGTGGTGGACTCTATCTCTAGGAGGATAAATTTCCCTTTCAGATTTGAAAAAAAATGGATGTCCCACCACAATCTTGAGTAGACAATTATGGAATGGTGGAATATCTTAGTAGATGGTTCTACCATGTTTCGAGTGGCAAAATAGTTGAGGCATGTTAAGGACAAGGTCAAGAAATGGAATAAGGAAGTCTTTGGTGATATTTTTGCCTCCAAAATTGTGATCCAGCTAGAGCTCAAGGACATTCAAGATAAAATCCAAGCTAGTGCATATGATGAGGTCTCCATCACCTTTGAGAATGTGATCCTATCTAAATATCCCGACATTATAAGAAAAGAGGAGGAATTCTAGAAGCAACGGTCCCGTTCTCTTTGGCTTAAGGAGGGAGATAAAAATACTAGATTCTTCCATATGACTACCATGAAATACAAAGCGACCAATAGTATTTCAAAAATGTCTATAGGGGGGGCCTATATTTTGAGGAAGAGGAAATAAGGAAGGAAGCTAGATCTTATTTCTCTTCTCTTTTATCGGTTGACTGCAATCTGGATAAATTTGCTCAAGATTTACTCCTTGGTGCAATGTCAAATATGATTGGGAAAGACCATATTAAATTCCTCTCTGCTATCCCCTCTAAAGTTGAGATTCAGAAGGCGGTCTTGTCTTTTGAAGGCAATAAAGAACCTAGACCAAATGGTTTCTCGATGTTCCTCTTTCAGTTTTTTTGGCATATTATTAGTGAGGATATTATCAAGGGAGTAAACAAATTTTTTGGTTCTAAGTAGATTCTAAATGAGATCAATGCCACTTTTATTTTTCTCATCCCTAAGGTCCCGAGTGCTAATGCTATGGATCTTTTCAGACCTATTATCCTTTGCAATTCCTTTTAAAAGATCATTTCTAAGGTTCTCACCTTAAGAATGCTTTCCCTTCTTCCTGATATTATTTCACCTCGGCAGAATGGATTTATTCCTAGAAGGCAGATTCTAGAATCCATCATTACGGTCCATGAGAATATTCACTCTTTGGAAGAATAAAAAAATCGGGGATTCCTAATGAAACTGGATCTATCAAAGGCTTATGATTGGGTGGACTAGAATTTTCTTCTCAAAATCCATAAGCTTTTGGATTTGGTGAGAGAGTGCTTCAACAAATTTTCCAACCAATCTCTACCCCCTCTCTCTCTATTATTGTTAATGGTTCTCCTACCCCCTTCTTCAAGTCTTCAAGGGGCCTCAGACAAGGGGATTCTATATCCCCTAGTTTGTTTGTTCTTTTGGCTAAAAGTTTGGATAGATACATCAAGAAGCTTGTTTTTGAAGGTCATTGGAAAGGTTTTAGACCATCGTTGGTTGATAGGGTCTACTTTCATCAACAATTTGTTGATGACACAGTTCTGTTGGGATCATCGACTATCAAGGAAGCTAGAACTCTATAAACTAGAAGAAAATCTCCCTCTTCTTCCTCAACACTCTTGAAGACAGGCAAAGGAGAATAGCCAGAATCCTAGGATGTTAGATTAGTTTTCTCCCTTCTATCTACTTGGGTCTCCCTCTATGCAAAAACCCTCCTGATTTATTTTGGAGCAGCCTTGTGGACAAGTTCCACAAAATGATTGCTAGTTGGCAAGGTACCTTTCTTAACCAAAAAGGGAAGATCCAATTATTAAAATGCTCACTCCAAAGTTTACCTGTGTATGTCTAATGCTTGTTTAAAATCTCAATCAAGTTTGCTAATGCCATTGAAAAGATTCAAAAGTCCTTTCTTTCGTTAGGGGTTGAGGAGAGGAAAAGGATTTCTCTGATTGCCTAGTAGAAAGTCTATAGACCAAAAAATTTGGGCGGCCTTGGTCTAAGAAACATTAAGACCCTTAATAAAGCTCTCCTCACCAAGCAAATTTGGAGGATGTTTCAAGAAATTGGTGAATGGAACTCAATCTAGAAAGCCAAATACCTACATTCTCAACAGTCTCTTGATGAGTTTCTTACTTCCTTTAAAGCCCCTTCTGGTTCTGTGATTTTGAATAGTGTTTCTCATTCTAGTTGTACCATTGGGATTGGAAAAAGTTGGGCTATTGGTAACGATAGAAAAGCCAATTTTTGGGAGGATATTTGGCTGCTGGAGACCCCTCTTTCCAGTAAGGATAGTTTTTCTCCTTTTATCCATGTTTGCAAGGCTAAATTTGGATCTAAGGTGGCTGACTATTGGAAGGATAACCAATGGGTTAATCTTAATTCCATATACTCATCCCCCAACCCTTTGATGTTATTTCTTAATTCTTTTTTGTTAGACCAAAGCTCGAGGATAGAATTATTTTGTATGGTACCTCTTCTGTAAGTTTTTTGGTCACTTTTGATGTCCTTTTGTTGTCCCATTCTCAAGAGCTTCCCCCAGCTAGTCTAAAGCCTAGGTTCATGGCCTTATCCTCAAGATCAATATCTTCTTTTGGATCCTTCTACAAAACAAAATCCTCACCACCAATAATCTCTACAAAAGAGGCTTTCATCTCCCTAATAGATGTTACCTTTTCCTAAATGAGGAAGAAAATGTTAACCATATTTCTCTCTACTATTCTTTATCCTCTTCTATTTGGTCATAAGTCTTACAGTTGTCAAATCTAAACTGGGTCATTCCTACATCTATTCAAGAGTGCTTCATTGGTTGGAAATGCCTCTCCTCAAATAATTCTATCAAGTAGTTATGGAGAATTTGGAAAGAGAAGAACAACAAAATCTTTAGAGACTCCTACTCCTCTCTAGAAATGGTTTTTACTAAAATAAAGAGGGCCATTTTGGAAAATCTAAAAGCTGATGGTACACCTTTTATGTTCACGAACAAGGATGAGTTAGATCTTTTCAATAATTAGAATGTTCCAACTTCTTTAGACAGGAATGACAAGAAGGATAAGACAAAAAGCAACAAATGGTCTTTTCCTCTAACTGGTTTGATCAAAGTTAATTTTGATGGGGTGGCCAAGGGGAACCGGGGCTGACTAGGTGTGGGGGAATGATAAGAAATGAAGTTGGCTATTATATTGCGGTGGTGGTGCTCCCCATGGGATCTTAGACCAACCACTTAGCTAAGGCCATGGAATCTTACCAAGCTCTTACCCTCGCTAAAACTATGGGTTATAAAAATGTTTGGCTCGAGGGAGATTCAAATAACATCACAAGATATCTTAAAGGTCTTTCCACCCCAATGACCATATTATAGACTATCAAAAATATTATATCATTAAGAAAGGAGATAATTAACTCCTTTGAGCGGTGTGTTATTTCACATGGTTATAGAGAGATAATCAACTCCTTTGGGCTATCAACATGGATGTTTGAGCCAATTAAATAATCTGCTAGAGAGGTGACTTGGATCTTCCTAATGATACCCATGCCATCCTCTTTCATGAAAGATTGCATGGAAAAGAGCGAGTGACAAGTGATGATAACAACGTACTTTTCAATGAAAGTGGCTATAACGAATTGTAAAGGGTGGCCCTTGAAGGACAAGATGGAATTTAATGCGAACAAGACTTTGCACACTTTCTAGGTGTCCATTTCTTTTTTGAGGGTTTTTATTCTCTATATTTTGGCCCCTATTTTTGTTTTGTTTTGTGTTGTGAAGGGTGGGAGAAACTCTGTTGTGGCTGTAATGGGAGTCAATAGGAAGAGAATTGAACTGCTTACCTGTGATGAATGGAAGAAGAAGCCAGAAGTGTGGGCTATTGTGGAAGCTGCTAAAATGACGTAGTATATGGAGCGAATTCTTGGAAAAAATCAAACTGCTACCAGGTTATTCAAGAAGAATTGGAAGGAGGGTAGAATCACCATAGGTGGAAGGAAGGTGTAAATTGATGAAGGAATGATTGTTGAAGTTACTAGGATGCCAATGGAGGGCATAAAATTCTATAGGGATAGAAAGCTCACAGAGGCGTCTATTAAGCGGTTCCTGAAAGAAGACTCTAAGAAAGCCAAATTGGTGAAATCCAACAAGACCTATTATTCGCTGAAGGTGATTAAAAAGGTATGGAGATGGATTTTTTTGGTTGTGATGCAATATGTCACTCTTGATGGTAGATACTCTTGTGTTTATGGCTACCATTTTGTGCTCTTGAATCACTTTAACCACAAAGATATGGTGTCAATCCATTTCTACCTATATTGTTACTTGAACACCAATATAAAGGATTTTAGGGCTAACACAGATATAAATCCGCCCATGCATGAAGGGTTAATCTTGCTTTTATAGAATCATGTTAAGGACACCTTTGTTTAGTACTCTATCATTGAGTTTTTGATCTCGAAAGATGAGTCAGAGAACTTAGATGATATTGAAGATGAGGGGTCAGATATGGAGCTGGAAGGTGATTTTGATATGGATAACCCCGCTAAGGGAATATAAAAGGGGAAGGATAAAGATATGGCTTCTAGGTCTGGTAGAAAGACTTCCGACAAAGGGGTTAAGGAAAATAAGAAAAAGGCATAGGAGGAGGATAGCTGGTTTGAAGAAGATGATGAGGATGATGATGGTATGGAGATTGAAAGTGAAAATGCCACCCCACTGCCTAAGAAGAAAACTAAGTGCAATCCAGTTATCAATGATATCAACTTGGATAAGGAGGTTGGTACCACCAAGTCCCCTCTTCCTCCTTTGGATCCTAATAGATAGATTTGTGGTGTCAAAAAAAAGGGAAAGAATGTGGCAAAAGGGGAGACTCTGCCTCCTATACACAGAGTCACAATTGTTGATGTGGAAACCCTGGAGAATAATGTTAATTTTTTAGACTTCAATAAAGATAGTAGTAATTCTCCCATAGCTATGCTTCACACTGCAAAGAATGGGGTGAAGTAGTTTTATAAGGTTATAAAATGGGTCTACTCAGAGATTGAAAGTTTTAAGTCTAAACAAGAGGCCTCTTCAAAGAAAATGGACATTCTGCAAGCTGTTGGGATGGGTAGTTCTTTGCCTATTAATTTGATGGAATTAACTAAAGCCTTCAACGATGCAGAGGCTATTACTGAGGCTTATCGTTCCAAATTCAAGGATGTGGAGGCTAGGTTCAATGAGCTGAAAAAGAGGGTTTACAGTCATGAGGAAACCCTAAAGAAGATCAGAGAGAAAAGTCACAAAATTTTGAAAGCTTCAGTTGATAATTTTAGAGTGCTGATTAGTAAACTGGAACAAATCCAACTAGAAAATAATATGATTGATATTTCTGAGGACAAAGACTTGATCCGTAAAGGTGTGGCTATTGGACATGGCAAAAGAATCTAGGTGAATACGAGGAAGATGGCTCAACAAGCTAAGGAACTGGATGATCTCAAGTGTGTTGATGCCTCTATGGTTCAGCTGGAGAAAAAGGTTGTGGATCTTCTTAAGATTTTCTCTCAGTTATGTTGTCTTGTGTTCTTGGTCATCTCTTTGGTGTCGTTGTGTTGTCCTTTTGTTACTTTTGGTTCTCTTGCTGGATTTTTGTTTTTGCTCACTGTTTCTGTTTGTTGTTATGTTCTTTCTAGATGGGCCTTTCTTGTTTTATCTCTTTTATAATCTGTTATAAAGGGTTTTTAGGCTACTTCAAAACTTGTTTTTCACGTAATAAAAAAAATATATCTCTTCCACTCATTCCATTTAACTAAGTGATTTATTTTAGATTGCATAGATTAATTAAAATGAAAAAAAATACTAATAATTCTTTTTAGTATGAAGATGAGTATCAATAGAGTCTTATAGTTTTAATTTAAAAATTATATTTACAAATGACAATAAAATAAATAATAATATTTTTAATTAATAATATCTCTTAACTAAATTTAATGGGAATCTTCCATTTTATAAAATGCCAAAAGAAAGAGTTATTTTTTTTTAATAATAATCTATATATTTTATAAGTTAAAAATAATTATACATTTAAAAGATTATAAATAAAACTTAATTCTCTAACAAAATACAACAATTATAATTTACTTCTCTAATCAAATAAAGAAATAACAATCATATTATTAGAAACCTTTCATACACATAGAACTTCTCAACCATTAAGAGGCATAAATTTTAGAGCATGAGTCTTTGGTACAGCTTGACAATTATATAAACTAAACTATGACAAATACTTTTGGAAGACCAATGGTATGTTGAGGAAGATGGATGCGAGAAGTCAACTATATGATTTGAACTTTTAAGTAACAAGGAAGGCTTAGTCCTTACCTTAGGTTATGAAACTTGTCACTTGTTAAACCAGTCATTATGTCCTCTATCATTTTTTATGTGATGTTCTTACTATAAACTATTCATCATCCAACGAGCTATTATACATCTTTATTTTCTGAGATAAGATTTGTTTCATATTTTTAGTATTTTTGACCGAGGCGGAGGTAATCCATTTCATTTTATCTTGCTTGTGTATTTTTTTTTTCAAAATGGAAATTTGAAAGAAGGTGATAAAATTAAAGACCATAAACTAATTACTACTTAGATTGGTCCGTAAAATGCCTGAAGTTGGTTAAGACTATACATTTCGCTACCTGTGTGGGGCACAATACACAATCAATTGTGTGTATCTTTTAAATAGTAATTTCTAAAAAATCTATATTAATTATAAAAATAGATTTGAACTATCGTGTAAGAGGGAAGGTATCTATTAAAACAAGAGCTGCAGAGCAGCAAAGTTCCTGCCAGAGGCCACAAAAATAGTTTTGCTATTGTTATGTGATCTATTTGTGTATAATTGATATTGTGTGATATGTTTGTGTGATATGTTTGTGTATAATAGAAATAGCATACTGTGTCATTATGCCTGCCAATAAATAATCAATATGCATTAGTTGTAGATGTGTGGTGTTGCGGGATTGCATAAGAAATTTCAATATAAGATTATGGAAGCTAAGGATGAGAACCACTTCGGAGGCATTAATAACTGTGCAGATATTGAAATTTTATGCTTGAGAAACTAAATACATGTAGAGGTTACTCTATACGA
This sequence comes from Cryptomeria japonica, assembly GCF_030272615.1. Taxonomy (NCBI): domain Eukaryota; kingdom Viridiplantae; phylum Streptophyta; class Pinopsida; order Cupressales; family Cupressaceae; genus Cryptomeria; species Cryptomeria japonica. The sequence goes on from NW_026729155.1 coordinate 85,413, forward strand.
GGAAAAATGAATGTAGCTGGCTCTGATGTATTTATATATTAGAGCTATTGTTATATATGTTTTTTGGGTAACTCCAAAAGTCATTCGAGAACCAACACATTTGCTTCCATTAATAATTTATGCACTAGCTCTGTCTATAGTATCGATCGACAGAATTGCAAGCTTTTTGGAGATGGAAGAGGTTCAATGTAAAATAGTAGAAAGAACATAAAAGAGGCCAAACAAAGAAATAATTGACATTTGCGCCAATCAAATAAGAAATAATTGACATTTGCGCCAATCAAATAATTTCAAAGACAATTTTAATTGATAGAAAAAATCAAATATCATTTTTAATGCATACTAAATTGTAATTTATCTTTAGTATTATTTTTCCTAATTTTTTTTCTAGCCGCTACAAGAGCAAGAGAATCCTAAACATTCTTTGTAGCGCCTTCTCAAAAATTTTAGCAATTTTAGCTTATACCATGAAACCCCACTTTTTGCCTGCCAGAGGTAGAACTAGTGAAACGTATTCCTGGGTTACTTACGAATCATACATATTCCTATCATAGGTAGATTCAGTGAAATAGGAAACCTAAAATTAAAGTTCTATGCATAGTTGAAAAACTAAGACTCGGCAAGCCCTAAAATTTTTAAAAACTGGAAACTTGCAAAAACTCAGAAAAAACTTGGCAATAATTCGGTAACTTTATCGAACATTTGAAAATACAATCATATAATCATATTACATTTTAACTAGTTATTCAGTCATGTAATAATATTACATTTTTATTCGTGCTCAAAAACCATATGAAACCATATGAAAACCTTGGCACATCTTGTCTCATGGCCAAAAAAATAGAAGTTGCTAATCAAATTTGTAATTCTTGACAATTTTTTCTCAAGAAATAGGGTTTAATCCACGAGATTTCGTGAGTATTTCCTCAAAAACGTTGCGTGTTTTTATAGAAACTCGGAGCCGAGTTTAATGGCGAGTGGCTCGGCTAGGATTTTGACCCGTGAGTACTCGCGAGTTTTCGAAAAACCCGTAGAGTTTTTCATCTATGGTTCTATTGATGGGGCCATCACCACCATTTCCATGCTCCCAAGAAACTTAATTTTGAAATTGCAATTTAGAAAAAATTCCTCAATGCTGCTAAAGAGGTAGATTAAAAGTCTGAAGAACAAGCTGAATTGAAAAAATATTCCTTCAATTTTCCTCCAAAAAGAGTTCCACGTAGTATCACCATATCAAAAAATTTCTAGTAAGGCTAATTGATGCCTTTTTCTACACCAAATAAGCCTGAAAGGAATAATGTTGGAGAATTTTCTAGTTTTGTTGGATACTCCTATATATACACTAAGGATATTTGAGATATTTACTGTTAAGAATTCATAGCTTTTCATGGTCCAAGTTCAATCCAATTGGAAATGTTTTTCTTGTTATTATTAACCCATCTAACGACGGTTGTGATGATTTGTGGGTGAGGGAAAATAGGATTTTATTTAAAATAAAAATTCATTTATTTCAACTTGTGGTTGCAACTTGCATTTGTAGCAACTTGCATTTGTAAAAAAATGCAAGTGGGGGGATTTAATGATTTAAATAAATGTTTTATTTAGTTTATTTAAAAGAAGAAAGGGGATTAAATTGAATAAATAATATTTATTCATTTAATTGAGTGTGAATTTGGTTTAATTAATTAATTAAAATAAATTCAATAATTTATTTAATTAATAGGAGAATGTTTGAAGATGAATTAATTAAATAATAATTTAATTAACTGATGGCTTAGTGGATTTTTAATCAAATAAATAGCAAATATTAATTAAGCTGGACAGATTTATGTGACTACAGTGATCACTTAAAGGACTCAATAAGATGAGTGAAAAGACCATATGATTATAAAAAGAGATAATTGAGACCAAAGTTGCACTTTGCTGAGGACTAATCCCTGCAAAAAGAAACATAGAAAAGAGTCAAATTTAGAACAAATATGCAAAATATCATATGTATTAGGTTATGGCTTTGCAGTTCAGTGCGTAAGAGAAGATTTCGAAGGCAATTACTTGTATATTGAATTTTTTGGCTCTTTGGAGGAAAATTTGAAGTATATTTTACATCTACGGTTCACATAAAATAATATGATTGCATACCATTAAGTGATAGCATTGGTTTGAGGGGATACTTTAACTCCTATTTGAGAAGGGATATTTTTTATTAATTTTTAATACCTGTAAGAAATGTACATCGAGAGAGGGAGAAGAATAGATAACGTCAAATTCCTTAGCATTTACAAGGAAGTGCCAAATTTCATAACCGAGCAAACAAAATCAGCTAAAATTTCAAATGCCAAATCTTTTAATTCTGAATTCATCAAGTGACACTACATATAACATACTAAATCTAAATCATGCATTCTCCATTTTTAGAAGACAAAAAAGAAACAAAAATAAGAAATCTAATCATTTAATTCCTCAACATTTTCTCAAAAATGTTATTAAAAACAACTAAAATTCTCAAAATTGAAAATTCTCCACTATGACCAACAAAACAAACGAAGTGGATAAGGCCAACCATATTTCATCGAAATTTATCAAACACCATTGAAGTTTCCAAACGAATTCCAAATGAGCCAAAAAAAAAAAATGCATTACAAACATAGGGAAACTTTACCTAACTATACAGACCCTAATACAATGTAAAAAATTGCTTTATGTAATTATTTGAAATAGAGCATTAAAAACCAATTGAATAATCGATAAAAAACAAACCAATGGAGTAAAGATAAGATAAAGCCAAGCTTACCTTTGAAGCAGAGATTTCACTTAACTTAGCAGATCAAGCGAGGTATTTGCCGGCAGTTCCACAAATCCAGTTTAGCTCAAACCCTTGCTTTAGCTCAAGCCCTTATCGACTACAGATCTGAACGGGCTTGCAATTCTTTTGGAAGAGGTTTTCATGGAAAATATGAGATTGTGTAGAAAAATATCAAATTTGTATAAAAAATATTATTTTAATTGGAATTGTACATAATATATGAATAATAAGGAGTTGCTGTAGAATTTTGAACCTGACCTATCCTCTGTGAACCAACTGATTAGCAAACAATAATAGTAAAAAGAAGAAAAACACCAATATCTTTATTGAAGCTTAATTAAAAAATTACATAGAGGCTGTATATATAAAGAATTTGCAGTCTAGAAGAATAAATAATAACTGCAGTTCTAAATATATTCCTAGCTTTGCATGGAAAGCTACTAAGGCTCTCAAACTAAAAAAAGCAAACTACTCCCTAATTTAAGAATACAATAAGTGCATGCACAACATGCTTTATTTACTAAAAACAAACTCATGCAAAAAGCAAAACTAAAAATAGTCCTAAGGATTCATGCATGTTGGAGTACATGCTTTATTTGCATGAATAAACAAAAAAAAACTATTAACTAAAAATAGCTTATGCATGGTGATGAATGGATAGCTTCATGTCCAAACTGGAGTTGCATGGAGCTACATGTTAGAGCAGCATCACTTATCAACATACTCCCCCTTGATGCTGAGAGGGCTGACAATCTTATCTCGTAGTGCTATAAACTGAGCTTTCGCAACCGCTTTGGTGAATATATCTACTAGCTGATCCTGGGTGTTGATGTGCTTCAATTTGGCATCCTTCTTTTGCACCAAATCTTGTATGAAGTGATATTTCAAATGAAAATGCTTAGTTCTGCTGTGATGAACCGGATTCTTAGCTAACTTGATGGCACTCACATTGTCACAATAAATTACTGTAGGCTGAATTTGTTTTTCTCCAATTTCTTCCAAAACTTTTCTGAGCCAAAGGGCTTGTGTACCTGCTGAGGTAATTGCAACATACTCTGCTTTTGTAGATGAGAGGGCAACAATACTTTGTTTTTTCAAGCTCCAGGTAATCAAACCAGAACCAAAAGAAAAACAATTTTCAGATGTAGATTTACGGTCATCCATACTACCTCCCCAATCTAAATCACTAAAGCCTACAAGATTGAACTTTTCAGAAGAGTAGTAATGAATACCAAAACTTGAATTCCCTTTCACATACCTCAAAATCCTCTTGGCTGCCCTCATATGTATTTCAGATGGATTTGTCATATACCTTGAAACAAGTGAAACTGAATAAGCAATATCTGGCCTCGTGTGGGTTAGAAACATCAAGCTCCCCACAATACTTCTGTAAGTTGTCTCATCAACTAAATCAGCACCATCATCTCTACATAACAAATCTCCATGAGCACTTGGAGTGGAGGCAAGATTACAATTAGTCATATTAAATTTCTTCAGCATATCCTGTGCATACTTTGTTTGACAAATGAAAATCTCATCCTTACTTTGATAAACCTCCATTCCTAGAAAATATCTCATTAGACCAAGATCTTTCATCTCAAATTCTTTCATCATAGTAGCTTTGAATTCATCTTTCATCTTAGAACTACTACCCATATACAAAAGATCATCAACATACAAACTTATGATGAGAATATTAGTACCTTCTTGTTTGTACTATAGGGTAGGATCACTCTTACTTCTCTAGAAGCCATTCTCTTGAAAGTATCCATCAATCCTGGCATACCACGCTCTTGGTGCTTGCTTGAGGCCATACAAAGCCTTCTTCAACTTGTAGACATAATTATCTTTTCCTTCCACTTCAAAACCTTGTGGCTACTCCACATATACTTCCTCTTCTAAGTACCCATTCAAGAAGGCACTTTTCACGTCCATATGATGTATGCTCCACTTCTTCTGAGCTGCTAATGAAATCAGCATTCGTATGGTCTCTTGTCTTGCTACTGGTGCAAATGTCTCTTCATATTCAATTCCATATTTCTGTGTGAAGCCTTTAGCAACTAATCTTGCCTTGTGTCTTTCAATACTCCCATCACTGTTAAACTTGGTCTTGTAGACCCATTTGGTGCCAATCCTTTTTTTTTCATGTGGAAGTTCTGTTAACTCCCAAGTATCATTCTTGTGAATGGAATCCATCTCTTCTTCCATGGCTTTCACCCAAACCTCATTAGTACATGCATCTTCAAAACATGATGGTTCAAAATCAGCCTTGGCTAATAAAGCAAAATTCACTGTTTCACCTACTGGGTTTACTTCATGTACTTGATTTCCACTCCTCTGGTAGATATCATTCAATCTCCTTACTTTCCTTGTAGAACTTGGAGAAGAAGCTAGACTTGAACTTGGTACTAAATAACTTGATGAAGGGTTGCTTGGTGGAGTTAAACCACTGGATATAGAAACATTAGTTGGCTGCTCATGATCAATATCAGCAATTATATCATCATTCAAAATAGATTTTGGCTTCTCAACATGGCCTTTTTTATGACCATAAACTCCCCCTTCATCAAAAATCACATCTCTTGAGACAATAAGCTTGTTAGTGAGGGGATTATACAATCTATAAGCCTTGCTTTTCTCACTATACCCAATAAAAATACATGACTCACTCTTTGCATCTAACTTCTGTCTATTCTGATCCGGTACATGCGCATAAGCCAAACAACCAAAAACTTTGAAATGATTAACATTAGGCCTTTTACCATACCAAGCTTCATAAGGAGTCATCTTTTCTAGTGTACTGGTGGGGCTACGGTTGAGGATGTACACTGCTATAGCAACTCCATCTCCCCAATAAGAATTGCTCAATCCCTTGGTTTGTAACATGCACCTTGCCATTTCAACCACAGTACGATTCTTCCTTTCAGCTACTCCATTCTGTTGAGGTGTGTATGCAGTAGTAAGTTGCCTCTTGATGCGATTAAAATCACAATAATTTTGGAAAGCCTTTGAGCAAAATTCTCCTCCACGATCAGTCCTTAAACATTTGATCTTGCACCCTTTCTCATTTTCCACAAGGGCTTTAAACTTCTTGAATGTACCCAAGGCTTCATCTTTGGCCTTCAAAAAATATACCCAACAATTTCGTGAGTAATCATCAATAAAAGTGATGAAATATGATGACTTACCCAAACTCTTAGTCTGCATAGGACCACATATATCTGAATGAACAAGCTAAAGTGGGTGATGAGCCCTCCATGCATTGCCCTTTGGAAACTTCTCTCTTGCATGCTTTCCTTTAGTACAACCTTCACAAACCTCCTTGTGTTCCTCAACCTTGGGGAAACCAGAAACTAATGCATGTGAGGTTAGAAACTTCAAACTATGAAAATTTAAATGCTCATACCTGAGATGCCATAACCAACTTGAATCCTCATAAGCCATATTTGCCAAACTGTTGTTATGTTCACCAAACCTCAAAGGGAACATCCTATTTCTTGTCATAGGAACAACAGTGATCACCCTATTATCCTTATTCTTATCATAGATAGTACAAGTCTTATTCTCAAAGACTACTTTATATTTTTTCTCACATAGCTGCCCAACACTTAACAAATTGTGCTTCAATTGTAGAGTATAATAAATATCATGAATACTTTTTATACCTTCTTTTGTTTGGACCTCCATAGCTCCTTTGGCAGCAACCTCCAATGATTTATCATCACCAAGCTAGATCTTGGATTTGAAACTTCCATCCTTTGTTGAGAACAACTTCTCATTCCCTGTCATATGGTTAGAGCATCCAGAATCTAGGTACCAAACATCTTTACTAGTATTTTCACCCTTGGCATAAGATAAAAATAAGTGATCAGGAGGATTGTCACTACTTTCTTAAGCATAGTTAGCACTTTTACCTTCTTTCAATCTGCATTCTCTTTCAAAGTGGCCATACCTGTTACAGTGGTAACATTGAACATTTCTCTTATCAAATCTGCCTCTACCTCTTCCTCTAAAACCACCACTTCCTCTTGAGCCACCTCTTCCTCTGCCTCTTGAAGAATTTTGGCTTTGCCCTTTACCTTGGCCTTGATTGATTTTGGCACTACTGTTGCTTGCATCTTCATTTTTTGTAATTAGCAATTTAGAGGAAAATGCTTTCTCTACACCTTCAAAAGAATCTTTCAATCTTTCTTCATGAGACATCACGGATCCAACCAGTTGATCAAATTGTAGTTTTGTCAAATCCTTGCTTTCTTCTATGATTATTGCTACATGATTCCATCTGGGTGTCAAAGATCTCAACATCTTTTTAATCAAAACTTCATTGCTTACAATTTCTCCAAGTGTAGCCATTTTATTGACCACATCTTTGACTCTGACAAAATAATCACTTATACTTTCAGCTTCTTGCATCTTCAAATTCTCGAACTCTCGCTTCAATGTCTGAAGCTTGACCACTTTAACTTGATCACTACCCTGGTAAGCTTCTTGTAGAGTCTTCCAGGCATCTTTGGCAATTGTTGCTCCTGATATTCTTGGAAATAAGCTCTTATCAAGAGCTATCTGAATGTGAAACAAAGCTTGAGCATTCTTTTTCCTTGCTTCCTTTCTTACTATTCTTTCATTAGCTGTAAGGGCATTCCAATCAGTTGGCTCTTCATAACCTGATTCAATAATCTCCCACAAATCTTTTCCAATCAAAAAGGTCAGCATCTTAATGCACCAATAATCATAATCATTCCCATCAAATTCTGGAACGGGCATATGGTTAGAATTCGACATGATTAACTTTGGTGAAATTCCAACAATAAAATTTTAACCCAAAACAATTTTACCTGCTCTGATACCACTTGTAGAATTTTGAACTTGACCTATCCTCTCTAAACCAACTGATTAGCAAACAATAACAGCAAAAAGAAGAAAAACACCAATATCTTTATTGAAGCTTAATTAAAAAATTACATAGAGGCTGTATATATAAAGAATTTGTAGTCTAGAAGAATAAATAATAACTGCAGTTCTAAATATATTCCTAGCTTTGCATGGAAAGCTACTAAGGCTCTCAAACTAAAAAAAGCAAACTACTCCCTAAATTAAGAATACAATAAGTGCATGCACAACATGCTCATGCTTTATTTGCATGAATAAACAAAAAAAAAAAATATTAACTAAAATTAACTTATGCATGGTGATGAATGGATAGCTTCATGTCCAAACTGGAGTTGCATGGAGCTGCATGCTAGAGCAGCATCACTTATCAACAGTTGCCAGACAAAAAAAAATAAAAAAGAAGTTCCTTCCCCAGGGAATAGCCTATCAAATAATAACATTTCAATTAGCTATCATACATTTTTATTTTCCCGCTCAAGATTTATTTCACATTTGTTGCCATAACGGTATTTAAAGTATACAATTTTGTGATATTTTTCCCATACGTGCTTACTTTATTCATTAAAAAAACAAGACGAAAAGCAAATTCAGATTATCATATTTGTGTATGTGTTTTGGTTTATGGAAAGGAGAGAAGTTTTCCTGTAATCAATGATTTGTACTAAGATAAGGTGATAAAATTAAAGCCCATAAACTAATTTCTTTCTAGATTGGTCTGTATATTCCTGAAATTGGGTACCACTATACTTCTTGGCTGTGTCTGGCACTATCTATAGGCATATATCTTATAAGATTGTGAATCGTCTCCTATTATTATTTATTAGTTCTTGCCATGCCATGCCAGTGGAACTATTGCTGAGGTTTAGACTTTAAATAGTGATTAAACTGCATATCAACTGCCAATCAGATTTCAACTTTTCTAATATTTGTTTTACGTTTATTTCCTCCTTCATTGAAGTTGCATCTTTTTTAAGACAAATATTAATTTAAATTTGTTTGGCATATCATTATTGTCTTTATTTAGGTTGCAGGATGTTAGGGAAGGTTGTTCTCTTATTGGCTTCATTAAGGTTGCAGGATGTCAGGGAAGGTTGTTCTCTTTCCAATGCACGAGAACACACTCCCCTCACGGCACTGCTCTGAGCTCTCTGCAAGATTGCACGGAAAAATAAGGTCTTTGGATGCTGGCATCTGAAAATCACCTTCTATCCTCTCTGATCTTTTCTGGGCTGTCTGCTACATTGGTGAGCTCGAAGAGCAATCTATGAGAGTCTTGGTCATTGACATTTGATTTAGAAACTTATAACTTCTTACCCTGTTGGCAGATTAAATCATGTGTTATTTGGGGATACGTACTCTCTGCAACCTTCACACCATTACTGAAGCTTTAATAAATTATTTTTAGATGGTATTATGTTGCTTGTTCTATCATTTTTTATATTTTAGATCTTTGCAGTGCTAGGCGTCTGTCATCATTTGACTCTTCTACCATTTTCAAACTACGCGCCTAGCTACTTTATTGCTGCACCATTATTTATATAATCTATCTTGATGAACAGCGCCAATATTCTATTCTTATGTCATTTTCATGGGTCTTTACCTTTTGCTACTTGGCCATTTAAATGATACACCACATTATCTGGTTGCATTGGACTTATCTTAAACTCTTCCTCAGAGCAATGATTTAGATGCTTGTGACAGATTGCCATTCTCAATGCTGCATGTTTTATTAGTGACATTTTCCGCTATTAGAATAGAGGAAAAATTAGATGCTCCATACTATGCTTGGCCTGGTTACAAGGTATTTAGTTGCAATTTGCTCAGGTTTAATTCCTTCATCACTCCATTATCTGCACAATCGTTCTATTGCCTGCCATTTGGATGGCTATACATCATGCCTTATTTGGTTATGCCAAAGTCTATTGCTTTATTGTATCACTCTTCAATTGGAATGGATCGATAATCTAAAGCATGTATTAGGTAAAATCCATGAACAATCCACATGCCTGACAAAACTGTTTTGCCACCACTTGGCAGGAACTATGTTGCACTGCAGCTCTTGTTCCGTATTGGAACAATTAGCTGATATCTTATGTCATTGTTTCGAATCAAATAGATTGAATGTGCTAAATTTATAAAATAAGTATATAAATATAAAAATGTTTACAAAACTGAATTCGCTCCTATCTACTCAACTGTGTGGGGCCTGTGGACACCATCATGTTTTATGACAAAGACGGCTGAACATTATGTTTCGCGATGCAGATATATTGCTGAGGCAATAAAGGCTTGGCTAACTTAACCATTTTGAATAGAGGGTGTAGACACAAAACATAAATTCAATTTAATATATAATAAATTTTTATTTATTTAATATCTATTATATTATGAATTACATTTATATAGAGGTTACATTTTGATTGTATAAACAATACAAAAGGACAGTATTTTATAAAAATTGCAGCTTCTAAAAACATAATAATTAACTTCTAAAACATGATAATTGTCATCTTTGAAAATCTACTAAAAACTTATTTAGAATCTTTACCTAAAATCTCCAATTGTATAATTGAAATTACTAATTCCATTACCAGTTACACGCTTACATCATTTCCAACAAAAAAGAAAATTAGGCTCACTAGATTAAATTAAAATTTCATTTTCTCCTTCAAAAATCTAAAAGATTTTGTGAGAACTATCGTAGTAGAAAAAGCAAAGAGTTTCAATGTCTTTGATCAGTGAAAGAATTGCTCAAATTGACTTCAAATACCCATGGCAATATGAATAAGTTTTCGTCATTTTCCCGTTTAGTAATTTTGCTTATTTATTTCCTGTCATCGTTTTTCGCCACCCATGTTTTGAGTTGCAGATATGAAAAACGATTTTTCTTCACTGACGTGTTTTGAACGATGAGTACACACCACTACTTTTCCTTCTATTGCATCCGTGTAACCATAAACCACAAGATTGTAAAATGCACAAGATGAGTACAGGATAGATTGTTGGTGAGGTGGACCTTTTTAGACTATGATAGCCAGAGATGCGAATGTATAACTAATGTGGATAATAGGATGGAGCATGTGTAGTACAAGTCTTTATTAAATTGGGTAAATACATATGAACTTTTCAAATTGTGTATGGAAGATGAAAGCTATTAAAACAAATATTTTTTAAATTAGTTTATTATAAATATATATCAATATAATAAATTAATAATTAAATGAAAAAATAGTAATCAATGTGATATTTTTTTTTAATTTTTTTTATAAGCTGTGACATCCATCATAGATACCTATTTTCATACAATGTCTATTGGAAAAACCATAAAGAGAATTTAAAGAGAATTGAGAAACAAATGGATAAATTTAAAGATCTTTGAAACTAGACATAGTTGAAGGATAGATAGGTGGAGCATGATATGGACAGCAATCAATGCATTTAATCAAAAGGTATGGTGCTGAGTTATGAAGAATAGTGGCCCCCTCAATATTTGTGGAGTGTGCAAAAGTGACAAGAAAGTAGGGAAAGCTAGTGCTGTAGAATGCAATGACTACCTAATATCAACGAAACAAATTTATTAAAAAGGCTTTAGGAACTTTAAGAAAATGCAATTGGCAAGTGTAAATCCATATTCCATAGTTGTTGCTAGTTTTTCGCCTTCTCGCAGTAAAATGTGATATTTCATGTAGGTTGTAGATAACTATCAAAGCTTAAGGTATGCATTCATTTTGCTTGGGAGGATAATCAAAGGGGTGGTTATTACATTGGTAGTAGATAATGGTTCAAACGTTAGACTTATGAAGCTCAACTAACTCTAGATAAAGGAAACTATCTTGCACTAGTATCCCACTCCAACTAAGTTGGTCACTTCATATGAATTTTTTTCCTTTGAATTTATTAAATGAATTTGATTTTAACCCTTGTTATGTTTAAATTTCATTGCATGGTGAAGAGTTTCATGAACCCTTCTTATGGTATTAGCATCAATAGCTATAAACATAGAGAGCTTAAGAATGTCAGTTTAATGGTTAGTATTTATCAAATGAAAAGCTGGTAGTATCCTTAATGGCTAGGTTACAACTATCTAAATAATTTTTGACATAGCCAAGAATTTGATTGAGTTACTTGATGCATATATGTTCCATATGTATTAAAGCTACATGGTGAGAGCATGCTCATTATTGGTGATAAATTATGTCATATCTTCATAAAAAAATGTATGACAATACATATATTAAAAAAATAATATGTGGGTGAAGATTGGTATACATCAACACATAGGCATGACATTGGTAAACAAACATGCTATCATGGGATTGGAATGACCTTGTAGTATAATTGGTATAATATGAAGCCATGCCATTAAATTTAGAGATTAATAGGAATAATAAATTTGGTTCTCTTACATCAAACCATATATGAAATATTTATTTTTTTAATGCAATTGAACTTGAATGTTTTGTTAACTTTAGCACTAGGCCTTATTAGGTGAGACTTGGCCACCATTTTTTCACAGATTTGTCCTTGAGGAATTGATTGTTGGATTAATTTATATTTAGTGTCTTTAGTAAGACACCTAACACAAAATAGCTATGCGTTCAATTTTGGATGTGTAGAAGAAGTTTTGTCATCCTAAACATGCATTCTTCTCTCTCTCTACATTTTGAGTGGTGGACTTGGTGACATTGCATGCTCAACATCATGTGCACTTGATATAATGTCATGTTAGAATGACACATGAAGAATGTTCTTGTATATATATATATATAAGTTTTACATTGCATCCACAATATGGATATGATAAGGTGGATGCATTTAGCTTTGGAATTAAGGTGGTTGTGATTGTTAGTGAAAAATAAGGATAGGGCTTTCCAAGAATGACTTATTCATTGTTTTCCAGGTTTAAGTAGGAAGTGAAGTTAATAGATTTGGTATATGAGGGACTTTAGGATGACAAAATGTGTTTTATATATGAACCAATAAAAATAGTGAAAGTGGCAATTTGGTGTGTATATTATGATTATATGAGGCTGCCAATGATATTCATGATGAAGGTGTTGGAAGGGCTAAGAGAGACATTGGATGATGTTCCTTTTGCATTCACATTAATTGCTTATAATTAGTAGGTACTTTACCTAATTCAAACACCTTTGGGGACCTCAAGGTCTCGTATGCTCCTACATCATCTATATGATTTATTCCCTTCTTTATGGCTTAATTTTCTTTACACTCAATTTTGAAGGAAATTATAATAAATTTTTTATACATTTTTAATTATTTGCAAATATTTCTTGCTATAAAATTGTAGATTAACTAATTTTTGTGATGTTATCTTTCTTTTATTAGTAGTAGCACAATATATAATTCATTAGAAATTTCATGGTCTATAATAGACTTGCACACTAAATGGAGGAAGTTTAGATCTTTTGTAATTCTTAATAAACCAGTTAAATTTGGTTTATGTTTTATGCTTGAAAATATGTTTTGGAATGCAATTTTCACATACAAGAATAACTTATTTATAACATATGGTATTTTAATACATATGCTATGTTTGTAAAGCCTATTTTATTGACAAATTCATTGGTTTTGAAATATTAGTATTTAATCATTTAATATATTTTTAAAATAGTTTTAATATATTAACATCCATAATAAGTTAAGAACACCGTCCGATTGAATGCATCTCTTTATAAGATTTGAGACAATGTCTAAGAAAAATTTATAAAACATGTAACATTAAAAATATATCATTTTCACTCATCCCATTTAACATGTCATTTATTTAAGACTGCATGAAATAATTAAAACTATCTAGGTTGCTCATGGAGGGTGATGAAAAATGTACAAGGGAATGCTTGTATATATTAAAAATCCTAATACACCATTATCTAGCTAATCTATGGATATTGAGATTCAAATGAAAGAAGGTTAAACAAGAGAAAGAGTAGGGTTGCAAGATTTCCTAAATATTTTTGATATATTGAAATTAATATTAAAGTAGTCTCTTTGTACTTTAAATTTATATATTAGGTTCTCAAATATACAATAAAATAAATAATTATTAATAATTTCTCTTAATTAAATTTAATAGGAATCTTTCATTTTATTGGATGTAAATCTTTTTTTAAATATTTGATAATTTACATTTTTGATTGAAAACCAACAAAAAGAAGGAAAGAAAAAAAGATTCAATTATAGTCTATTGAGTCTACAAATGACCTATAGCAATATGAGACTATCCCATACTTCTTGCAAAATTATTTGAAATGGCTAGTAGATTTTTTGAACAAGATTTAAAAAAAAAACAAGACTCTAATTAAGACTTGGTAATTATATACACCAATCCATGTCTCACAAAAATGTATAAATTGATACCCTTAAGTTTTTTGAGATTTTAGATAAGACACAAAGACTTAATCCTTGCTTAGGATATGAATCTATCATTACTAAACTAAAGCCATTATGTTGTTTGCCATTTATCTATTGGCAATTGACACTCAATTGGTTGGTTTCAATATGTTTTCATTGATGTCAACATGGAAACATAGCAACTTCTTCTGACTTCATTTTTTGGTTTGGTAGAGTACCAACAGACACTTCATAGACACTTCACCAACACCGACAATGCAGGTTGGCATGGTTTATATTCAGGTTATCGGTATTGGAGGCCGACATCATTTGGGAGATCCGGCATCAAAAATTGTTTTTGATATTCATGTATTTTTTTTAGTGAGATGACATGTATATTCTTATTGTAATTATCTTTGTAAGCTGACATTTAAGGCATGATGATTTGTAAAGTCATATTTAGGTTAGTTGATTAGATCATTTTGTAAGATGTAAGTATGAGGAAAATAATAAAGAAGATGTAAAATATATGAGAGAGATCATGTATATGAGGATATTTATGTAAAGGTTATTCTGATAAGGGTTTAGGGTTTCAGACTGAAACAGACAAAGCTTAACCAGAATTGTATTCAGGCAAAGAAGATTATATCTTTGTAATTTAATCATTTCTTCGGATTGTAGTTTGGATTTTTATGTAGTGAGTGAGGCTCCTTTTGTGATTGAAAAGTGTGCTCTAGGTTGTAAGCCTTCCTGCAAGTGCAGGCCCCTATATTATGCAATATCTCTTCATATGGCCAGTGGATTGATATTGTGGCTCACAAATCCCACTATGGTTTTTTCTCTTTGAGGTTTTCCATGTATAAATCTTTGTGTTATGTTATTCATTTGTATGGTTTCCTTATTGGTTGCTTTACTTCTTTCCATTTTATATGTACCGGTATACCAGTTGGTGAATGCATGTTTTAATAAGGTTAAAATTGATCATTCTGGTAGAACACTGATTCACCCCCCCTCTTAGTGTTCTTGGATTCCAACAATTGGTATCAGAGCCTTGAGCCTCAGAGGAAGTATAATAACTTGACGGAGATCTTGAATCTAGAATCCATGGATATGAGTTTGGAGAAGCAACTTGAGGTGATACTTAAAGATTATGATGCTAAAAGGATGAAGTACTTGAAGTTACAAGATGAATTAAATTCCTCAGGAATTCATTCTTGTCCTACAAGAGAGACTGTCATTTATTCAGGCCAGGAGAAAAGAACTTTTGCATAATAAGGATAATGAAGAGAAAGATGCCCTTAATGAGAGATGTCTGAAGCTGAGTTAGGAGAACATGTTTATAGGGAAGAAAATGTAAGATATAACTATGAGGATGTCTAAAGAGATTGAGGAACAAAAGAAAAAGGAAGAAAATCTTGTTTTATCTCTGAAGAAGAAATTTGAAGAATGTGGTAGGTTGGTTCATGAAAATGATATGTTGATAACTGATTTAGTACAATCCCAAAGTAATGAACAAGAGATTGAGAGACAAATGATAATTCTGAGAGATGATCTGACTATTGCTAGTGACTATAAAGAAAAATTTAAGATTAGTTCAACACGACTTAATGAATTATTGAAGAAACAAAGGCAGAATGGAGACTCCAGTGGACTTGGATTTGAACAAGAACAGAGTTCTGATACTGCAAATGAAGATCAAAACCATAAGGCATTGGTAAGGTAGTTTAATGCTTATAAATTTAATGGTAGATGCTTTGTTTGTAATAAATTTGGTCACATGGATAGGCAATGTAGAAATAGAGAAAATCAGAACCTTGATTCTTCTCTTAGTCAATGTTCTAAATGTAATAAGTATGGTCATAAGATAGAACATTGCAGAATGAATGTTAAATGTTATGCATGTGGAAAATTTGGATATATGGCTAATTAGTGTAGCTCAAACAATTACATCGATTTTAGCTAGCCAATTCAAAAGAACAATGTTACATGTTAGGCATGTAATGAGGTTGTACATATTGCTAAGTTTTGTAGAAGCAAAAATCCACCGATTGGTAATGATGTATCAAATGAGAAAGGGAAAGAGAAGGTTAATGAAATACAACAAGATCATACCTAGAGATGGGTCAGAAAGTCAGAAGAACAATCAACAGATGGAAATGCACCAGTTATTCAACCGACAGAGGAGGTTTCTCCTACACCGACAGGATGCTCATCTGATAACTAAGGAAATCACACTAGGGGTAGAAAAAACTCATGAAGATGTTGCATAGGCCCCGGGAAGAGGTTCTAGAAGATGTTCCAGACATTGGAGATACTTATCCGACATGGAGATGTTTGATCAAGATCTGGTATCTTCCACCGGAACTCGTTCATATCAATGACGGATTAGGGTTTCTTGGAGGTTAAAAGGTTGAATTCACTTCATTTCTTATTAGTTTACACTCAGAGTGATTTAGAGAAATTTAGAGCAATTTAGAGGAAGTCCAAGGTGATTTAGTGCAATCTATATCATCTTGAGCAATTTCACCAACGATCAAAAGAGTTCTTTAGGGTCTTTCACCAGAAGCTATTCATAAGTATTTATCTTTCATCATGGAAGTGGGATCATCATCTGTAACTATGTTTATTGCAAATCCTATTGTAGTTGAGGTCAAGGACCATCCCAAGCCTATTTTCAAGCATTATCTACATATTGCTACCCTAGATGATTCAGTTGGCACTTTTTCCCATGTCCTGAAAGGAGTCATGTATGTCAAAGATGTCAGAGCTTACATTCACTATCATGTATTCTAGAAAGATTAAGCCCGAGTACAAACATATTGAGGATCTAGGGTTTACAAGCATTATAGATATTCTAAAATTTAAAGATGAGATTGTTAGATATGTTTTGAGTAGAGTGCATTGAGAGTTTATTTGGTTAGACAGACCATATAATATTTTGAAGGAGGCCATTAGAGAAATCACTGGTTTATTGTAGGTTGGACAACATCCCGAGAAGAAGATTTCTAATGATCAGGTCATTAAGATCACCAACACAACATTGGGCAAGTGATGAATGAGGATTAGCACTATCATTGACACAAATATCAGATTTAGAAGCATGGTCATTGGTTACAAGGTAACTCAGTCTAATAAACTAAATTTTGTTTCTAGCTCCTGCATTTATGGCATTTATGTAGCTCATAGGATGATGAGAGAGAATGAGAAGTTAGATCTATGTGGTTGGATGTTGGATTAATTGTTAATCAAATTAGGAAAGATCAAAGGAGAGAAGAAAGGAACATTCCGGTATGGAAACCTAATTATCTATTTAATATTATTTTTCATCAATGAGACTCCTAATTTTGGGAAGAGACAATGGGCATTTGATATCCCAATAGGAAGACAGCTAAAAAAATCAATTGCTACATTGGGTAGTCAAAGAGATGACAAAATGTGGGGTTACTTTAAGGTATTTCAGAAGGCTATGAATTCTAGGGAGAGGGTTCCAAAGCACATTGTTGAGAATTACTCAACCAAGATATGCTTCATGATCAAGATAGATGAAACTTTGATGGAAGCTATAAGGCCCCGGAAGATTTGGATTGAGGAAATGGGTTATGAATTTGATGCATAGATTCTATATGCTTATGTAAAGATGCTAATTGAGGCACCTATTGATGACACTATAAAAACCTTTAGTACCACTAAGAAGAAGAAGAAAAAGGTTGAAATTGAGTTGAACCAGTAAATTTGTTGAAAATATTTCACAGGGCCTCAAGGCATTAATTGATGTTGTTTCAGAGAAAGGAAGGAAGATGAAATAACCAAAAATATTTATTGAGCCTATTGCAGCAGAGTCTGGATTTGATGATTACACACCCTCAACATTCAAGAGGGTACTGAGGAACAAAATTGAAGAGACTAAGGTGGAAGCTAAGAAGCAACCGGTTAGGAAAGTTACTGTCAAGGTATTGGCACAAAAAAGAGAACCTAAATAAACACCTTCAGTCCCATTCGGTACTAGAAGAAGGAAGAAGAAGGATGACAGTGATCCGACACTTGTATCTAGTAATGTAACTATTATTCCACCCAAGACTTGTGCAGAATTAGTTGATGAAATTACTAAAGATGGTATGTTGAAGAATGTAGAGTTTTATTATGAACATTTGAATAATGATGAACAAAGAGAAGTACAGGAATCAATTTTGTTTTATTTAGATGTTTATAAGAAAGCCTTGTTATAATTTGAAGACCAAATACCGACACAGTTATAGGACATGTTAGATTCTAGAAGATTATCAACAATGGAAGAGGACATGCATTTAAAGATTTGGGAATTGTTATTTATTTGTGTTTCTATTACTCCAAAACTGATGGATAAGACACCTAAAGTTGCAGATAGGAAAATATTTAACAATAGGCATAGAGTAATTAGTCTTATGTTAAGTACAATCAATGAGATAGTCAAGGAGACACATAAGGCATGGGTTAAATTATTTTTAGAAAACTGTGATTTTTATACTTCACCAGAACCTAAGACAGATACTATAGACATCTCGGTTGAAGGGAAAGGTAAAGGTATTGTGGGTACTTCACCCTCAATTTTGAAAAACATTAAGATAGTGAATATTGAGCCCCCGATAAATACTAATGTACAGACAAATGTTGACATATCGGCATATACAAAGAGTGTAAAGGTTGCAAATGTATAGGTTACTAATGTTGAGGACAAAAGTCCTCCTAAATCAAAATGTACAGGATGAGGTTATAGTTCCTATGTAGGAACCAACAGTTACTGAGACTGCACCAAGTGGTGAAGCCACCGGTGCAAGAGAGGAAGCTATAAAAGTTAAACCATCAGAGGAGGAGAAAGGGGAATTCGACAAGGAACTAGTAGTGAGCCCATCATTGTTTTTGATTAAGGGAAAATAGGTTTTGATGGACCCCTGAAACCCATTACAACATAAGATCAAAAGATAGCCATTAAAGCACTACGAAAAAGCAAGAGATAATACACATAGAAAAGATAGCTGACCAGCAAAAAAAAAGTCAGCAATGGAAAGACAACAAATAGGAAAATAGAAACAGGACCAACATAAAAGACCAAGGCTAGGTAAAGTTCTCAAGCAGCTCGACAGCTTCCAGCTCCAGTTGCTCCATGTTCTCAGTAGTCCACTTAATTTCCTCAATCTCCCTGCTTTGTCTTTTCTTCTTTTTGGTACTCGTGCAGGTTCTTCTACCATGACCAGTCTCCTTATCTTCAGGGGTGTCTTCTTTTACCTCAATGGTGTCCCTAGAGGACTTTTTCCCTTGATCACTATCATGCTTGCTGATAAGAACCTTCATGCTTTGAAAGGTGGCCTTTAAGATCTTATGACTCTTTTCCCCAATATTTTTTAGCGTATTCTAAACCCCTTCCAACCTTTTTTCAGTAGCCCCAACTCTATTTTCCAAGATTTGGAAGCTATTACATTGGGCATTAATGATCTCCTAAACATTACTGATTTCTTTGGTAAGTTCACTTAAACAATCAGGGAGGGAGATAAATTTACCAGTGCCGATAGCTTCTAAAGTCTCAATTTTACTGGCTTCCTGGGTTTTTTTAGTTTTTAAGCTTTTTATTTATATTTGAACCCAGAGGAAAACCTTTTTGAAACTGTCTGTGCCATTTTTGAACATAGCTTAATATCCAGATGGGAGCAATCCTTGGCCTTGTCTCCCATAGGATCCAAATTCACCTCCAGACCCACCTCCTTCAAATATGCACTCTTAGCTTCCTTCATGGAGGTGTCTTCCCCAGCCAAGCCCTTATACTTAGAACCAGGCGAGAAGGGTGTAGGACTCTTAGCTCCCACATCCTTATTTCTCTAATTTCCCTTTATACTTCTAGCTAGAAAGGATTTGGACCTCCTCGCTATTAGTCTACATATCATCTTCAATCTCATCTTCCTCCTCAGACCAGCTTTCATCATCTTCCCCCTTCGAATTCTTTCTGGCCGACCATATACTCTAATCCTCTTGCTGTCTTTTTCTTATTAGCTTGCTCGACCTAGCGATATGGAGGTCATTCTCAACATTAGCCTCAATGTCGTAACCTTCACCATCATCATCATCTGACTCATCCAATTCCTCGTCCGACTCAGAATCCTCTGCAATGTTTAGTTGAACCATGGTATTCTTGATGTGATTGTAAAAAATCACCATAAAACCCTCATGCATAGTAGGATTGGTTTTGAGATTGGAGATAATGTCCTTTATCCCAACATTTAGGGCACATAAAAAATAATATGGGATGGAAATTTTCTCCTTATACCTAAAATAGTTGAGTATAACAAAATGATAGCTACAAACTTGGGTAAATCTCCCATCTAAAGTAATAAACTACATAATAGCAAACAAGATCCATCGCCATGTCATCTTAATTACCTTAGGGGAGTAGTAAGTGTGACTTCCCTTCACCAGCGTGGCTTTCTCCTCCTTATCCTTAGGGAATTTTGTTCACTATAGCATCTGATCACTTCCTATCCCTATAGAATTTGATACCGTTCATGGGTAGACCCCTAGGCTCAACGATCATGGTCTCATTCACCTTGACCTTCCTATTGCCAATGGTCAAGGTGCCATTATTCTATCCCTTCTTGAAAATTCTTGTGATTTTCAGCCATCTCTCTTGCATTCTCCATAAAATCAGTCATTTTTGCTGCTTGTAGCATGACCCATACCTGGGGACAGTCCCTCCATTTATCAGTTTTAGTTGCCTCTGTTTGCTTGCGATTTCCTCCCATTTTCTTATCAATTTTTGTCAACTGTAATTTCCTGCAAATACGACTCTTCGCTATGGACTTTCTAATTAGCAAGTAAGAAGCCTCTAGAAGCCAATGGATATTTCTATTGCTTCCGCTCCAAAGGAAAAAAGCACCCACAAAGCATGCGAGATGATCTGGCAATTATTAATGTACCTCCTTCTCGGTTGCATACAAAACCATTTCATGATGTCATGACCTCCCCTATCATCTCGGGAAATGCTTTCAAATCCTACCTTGATTACCATAATATCTTATATAATTTAAGATGTCATGTGCCACTCAAGGGAGCTCCCCCTCGCTATCACAAATCTTGATTTGCCCACTTGGTACTGCCTCATTGGCAGCCCAGTCAGCACTCCTATTAGCCTCTCTATAATCATGAGAAATGTAGCATTGATAGAAACCCTCAAGCATCTCCCTAATTGAATTAATGATATTTTTAATCGTCCATGATGGTTAGTGTTTACCAAGTAGACAATTGATGATGTTTTTAAAATCCCCCTCCAGCCATAACAATTTGAATCCCAGATTGTGTGCTAATTTGATAGCTAGGAGGGCGCCCATAGCTTTAGCCAGATGATTAGTCTGGTTCCCCAAGGGAAAGGCCACCATCCCAATACAAAAGCCAGCACCATTTTGGATAACTCCATGATAGCCAATAGGCCTTGGGTTCCCTTTAGCAACCCCATCAAAGTTAGCCTTGAACCAGTCATTAGGAAGAAAAGACCAGCTGCACATACTTCTTCTGAGTTGGTTGGTACTGATGTCCATGTAGGTTGGGATGTTCAATATTTTTACAATATCAAAATCCTCCTTATTATTGCATTAACAATCTCCCCTAGCCATCACATTCTCAACAAAATTATATTTTATCTTAGCCCAAACCACCTTAGAGGGGTTAATATCATTCTTGAAGATTTTGTTATTCCTTTCCTTCTAGATACCTCAAAGAATATGTGGAAAGGAGAACTTCCATAAATTTCTTATGAGCAGATTATTTGTATTGCAATACCAACTCCTGAAACAATCTTGAATCTCCGCAGGAACACCTAATTCAAACCCCAATGTTGGAACAATATAGCCCAGATAGGATGGATATAAGGACAGTGTATAAAAATATAGATCACGAATTTCTCATCATTGAGACAAAGATAACATCTATTGGGGAAGCAGAAACCCCTCTTTCTCAAGTTATCTATGGTTAGAAACTTATTTTGCAAGAGAATCCATAAAAAAATATTAATTTTATGGGTCAAACCTGAATGTCAGGCCTTAACCCAGTAGGGGATAGGGTCTTGAGACTGAGCCAACATAAGGACATTAGATGCCACAAAATAAATCCCTGAAGAGGTACCACTCCACACTAGGTGGTTCTCCCTTCTAGGATTTAAAATTGCATGGTTGATCATTAAGTTTACCTACTTTAGGTTGGGTTCAATAGAACTGAGATCCACCCACTTTTGATCTCTCTAGTAATCAACAAATTTTACACCGAACTTATCCTTGCATGTCTGGATAATCATATGAGAAACACAATTATTATTGAGAGGAGTTCCTCCAATCCAGGCATCATCCCAGATATCCACCTTCCTTCCATTACCTATGGCCCAAACTTTGCCCAAACTTACAATACCTTTAACTTGGATAACATTGTTCCAAAAAGTAGAGCCACTCTATATCTGATTAGAGGCAAGGAAATATTCCATGGTAGGAATTACACGTAAGTATTTAGCCTTCCAGATATCATTCCACTCACCATTTCCATGATATATTCTCTAGTTTTGTTTGTATAGAAGGGTCTTGTTTAGGGTTCTAATATTTCTTAATCCTAGTCGCCCCTCCTTTTTGGGTTTGCAAACATTCTCCTAGGCAATGAGGGCAACTCTATTCTTCTCCTCAACCCCGGACCAGAGGAATGCTTTCTGAATTTTCTCAATAGCATCAACAAATTTTCTAGGAATTTTGAATAGGATTAAAGCATAAACTGGAAGACTCTAGAGGAAAGATTTTAAAAGTTGGATTTTACAAGCTTCACTAAGAAGGGTCCCTTTCAAACCAGCCAGCTTCCTACTGAATCTATCAACAAGACTATTCCAAAAAAAATCCATAGGTTTTGTGCCCAAAGTAAGACCCAGGTAAATAGATGGGGGCTTTCCCATTTGGTAACCAAGGAGTGAGCCCATCATTGTTGTCAATCGATGCCTCACATGTTAAAAAGAAAAGCATTACCGAGATGAGTTCTATTGAACTCATGATGATGGTTGCATAGAAAATGATGAAGGAAGGATCTATGGATAAAGGGATTATTGATCAGCATATCATTGTTTTACATAGACTTGTCCCAGGGTGAAAGTTTGACAGTGAGGTGAGCCCATCTGACAAGCTTAAGATAATCAATGAGCACATTTCAAAGGACTTTTAGTCCTTACAACAGATATCAAACCAACAGGCATTGGAGATGTTTACATAGGCAAACAAAGCTACATTTGATCAAATGATTTAGTCAGAGAGGAAGGAGATTAATGATAATTTTAAGTTGATAGATAACTCTTTGAGGCAATCTACTAATATTTATGGAGCATTTTCTAACACAAGTTTTGCTTACAACTAAGACAAATAAAAGGATTAAAGATATTCAGGAGGAGATTGTAGGTATAGTTAATTATTTCGATGGATCAAAATCTTTAACTACATCTATAGATGGTCAGATTTTGGTTTTGGAAGCCCAAGTTTCATCTCTTGAGAGGGAGAAAGATAAAATCATAAGGAGAGCTAGAGGTCTTAGAGGTTTGGTGAGTCCTCGATTGGATTCATTAAGTATACATAAGAAGAAGTTTATAGATATGGTTGGTAAGCCCACACCGACAGAGTTTAATGAGAAATAGTCATTTGCCCATATACTAAATGGAATAGTGTCTATTTATGGCACTTTCAAATCTAGTTGGGATACTTTTCGAGAGCTTTTGGAGAAGGCCTGTCGAGCTATTTTCAAATATATTCAGCTCCGATAAGGTATTTTGGGACATTCCTTGTATAGTCTTTCATTTTTTCGTCCCAGGTTTTTTCATTTTGGTATTTTTGTTTGGTATTAATGTCAAAGGGGAAGTATAGGTGAAAAATATTCAAGAGGTATGGAGTATTTTGTTAAGATGGATATTCAGCTCAAGGGGAGTAGGCTCAAGATGAAACCAGCAGATGGAAACCATGATCATTTTTCACATGAGTGTTGCCATCAATGCCAAAGGAGGAAATTATTGGCAATTGACACTCAATTGGTTGGTTTCAATATGTTGTCATCGATGGCAACATGGAAACATAGAAACTTGTTGCGGCTTCATATTTTGATTTGGTAAAATATTGACAGACACTTCACAGACACTTTACCAGCACCGACACCGACAAGATTGGATGGCTTTCTTTGGTTACCGACAATGCAAGCCAACATGGTTTATATTTAGGTTATCGGTATTGGAGGCTGACATCATTTGGGAGATCCAGCATCAACAATATTTTTTATATTCATGTATTTATGTTATTTAGCCAGCATGTATATTCATATTATAATTATCTTTGTAAGCCGACATAAGGCATGATGATTTGTAAAGGGGTATAAATCAAAATCCACAATGCTAAACTCTCAAACATGAAGAAATGCAATGATATCCAAGAAATTCCCTTGATAACTGCCAAACTAGTTTGAACTACTCCAGTACTCTTGCATCACAAGGGAAATCCTAGGCCCACTAGATGTGGGGGAGTGGTTCGTGATCACAATGGTAGGATTGTCTTAGCAATGGAACTCTCTTTGGGAACCTAGAAAATCCACTATACTAAGAGTATGGCTGCCTACATTGGTATAAAGATAGCTATGAGGGAGAACAACAAAAGAACTACGAAATGAAGACTTCCATAGGGCCCTCTACTAGGACCAGAAGTAAAAAATAGGATAGTAGCAACTTGAGATTCAATAGTCTTATCTTAGTAGTGGTACTCTCTTTGGGAACCCAGACAAACCACTATACTAAGGCTATGACAACCTATATTGGACTAGAAGAACTAGGAAATGTAGACTTCCACAAGGCTCTGTACTAGGACCAGAAGAAAAAAATAGGAATGAGACAGCTTGAGATTTATTATGGAAGAGCTTGAAGAGATTAACAATAATATGATTCATAAGAATACTGATCTCATGAAAGCTCTTAGTTTTTTTTTTCTAGCTTTCGGTTTGTGCTCTACTTTCATTTCCTCTTGTTAGGTGCTGTGGGGTGTATCACCTGTTTCTATGGTCATTTGAAATTTGCTTAGACTCTGGTTCCCTACTTGTTATCTTTTTGTTGGATTTGGGTTTTAGGTCCCTGTAAAACATGTTTATCTTAATTAAAAATGAAAGAATATGGCTAAAAAATGATTCCTTAAATATTGTTAAGTTCCATTTTGGGTCACAAATCCCTAGTTGGACTACACAGATCTTAATTGAAGATAATTTAGGAATGCTTGCATCCCTTGATAATTTTAAAATTTCACATGTTTTATGAGAATGAAATAAACTGGTCAATGATTTGGCCATTCTTGGAGTCAAGTAGACTAGGGTTAAATGGTGTGAGACTCGTGATCTTATCCCCACAAAGATTTAAATTGATCTATGATGATAGATTAACATGTTGATTTGGGGGTTGTCTAGGTCTTAATTGTGTAGTACTTTTTGCGTAAGTGAAAGGAAGGGATGAGGTGTCCACATCATAATATTATTGGAAAAGGCAAGTTTTGTTTTCTTGCCAAATCTAGAATCTTCTTTTTCTATTGTTTATTGTATTGTAGCATCTAGTGGCTTTCTGCAGAGTGCTCATAGATTGGCTTGTAGGCCCAATATGGGAGGTGATCAAAATAGACTAGAACCCACTTCATATGAGAAATAGAGGAGGATGATTGAGGTATGAGATGAGGTCTCCAGCAGAGGAATAACTCCCTACATTGAAAAAATTCATGGCCATAACTCTAGGGAAACTAGGCAATTTATCAAGAGTTAGAAGAATGACACTTATATAAGTGTTTGGAGGGGAATTTATGGTTGATGAAACACTCATTACAACCCTTATGGCCAAACAAATTTGGATGAATTTGAAGGATATTAATGAATGGATTTCCATTTTCAATAACAAAATATTTGTATGTTTATTAAAATTGTAGGTCCTTTCTAGATGATGACAGATAATTGGCGACTTCCTTTGTGCTTTGGAATAACATCTATAAGACTAAATTTATCATTCAAAAAGGTCTATGTTGGTCCTTTGGAAATAGATTTAAGATTATTTTTTGGGATGATTGGTGGTGGGGTGATGCTCTCGTTTCTCAACTTAACTGGGCCCCTTACCTTAAGGATTTTTGCTTGAATCAGATTGGTTGTTGGGTTGCAGATTAACGTTATGGAGATGGATCAGTCTATTGCCCCTTTCCAATATTAACATTTTGCTATCCACATCTCTGCCTTCCCCAAGGAGGATTCTCTTGTGTGGAATGGTTCATCTTCTGGGGCCTTCTCTATCTCTAATTCTTTCAATTTACAGTTGAAACTGCTTGCTCCTAGACCTTTTTGGGCCCTTGTTTGGAACTATCATTTGATCGCGAAGGTCAATACTTTATTTTGGCTCTAGGTGCAGAACAAGATTCTTTTTATTAACAACCTTTAAAAGAGGAGAACATGGCTATCCCTCTCTTTGTCAAGAGGATTTTGAGACTTCTTCTCATCTCTTGATTGGCTATAATTATATGAAGAATATCTAGTCCCATTTTCTTAATCTTTGGTCATTAGATTAGGTTTTCCTTGCATCTCTTGTGGACTGCTGGTTGTAATAGATAGATCCTTCTATAAATCCCTTTCTCTATCTATTCTGGTCAATTATTATTCACCATGTTTATTCAAGGGTCTAGAAAGAAATAATAGATTTTTCAAGAACATGGAATGCCCAACCCATCTCCTAGCTATGATAATTCAAAGTGATATCAAGGAAAATTTCTTGGTGGCCTATTGGGATATTTTGATTCTAAACCCTCTGTCTCCCCTTTGGATTTGAAGGTGGATTTAAATTGGATTCTTCATAGAGATATTTCAATTCCTCTTCAGTGGCTCAAACATTGTAGGGAGGGGGTAGTGTTGTCTCCCCCTTTCCCTAGATGGATTAAAACTAATATTGATGGGGTGGCTAAGGGAAACCCTAAACCTTCTAGTTGTGGGAGACTGGCTCGTGATCACAATGGTAGGTTTTTCATAGTGGTGGCACTCCATTTGGGAACCCAAAAAAAACACTTACACTGAGGCTATGGTAGCCTACATTGGATTAAAGCTTGTTTCAAAAGGAAACAATTGGAAAATTTGATTGGAAATAAATTCCCTTAATATTGTTAACTTCCTATGGGGCTTGTAAATGTCTAGTTGGACTATAAAATATTTAATTGAAGATACTCAAGCTATGCTAAGGTATGTGGATAATTTCACTATCACCCATGTGTTTTGAGAAGGAAACATAGTGACTGATAGCCTGGACAATATTGGAGTTAAGAATGATAATATTAAGTGATGGGGGCCCTAGGATGTCATCCCCATGGATATTAATTTTTTAATCTACAATTATTATATATCATCTTGATATGGGGAATTTCGTGTAGATTATTTTGATGTATATTTCATTTATATGGAGAAATGGGTTGGGATGTCTTTTTCACTATATTCTTAGAAAAGGTGGGGTTTGTTTTTTAAGCCAAGTCTAGAATCTTTGTAGTCCTTATGTGTTGTTTCCTAGGGTCTAGTGGCTTGTGGCTAGGAAGTTTTAGAAAAAATTGTAGGTCGATAATGGGTGTCGATAGAAATAGATTGGAGCCCACATCATATGAAAAAAAGGAGGAACAAGGTAGAGCTTTGGAGTAAAGTTTATGGGGGAAAACTACACCCTACATTGAGAAACACCAAGGCTACAACACTAGGGATTCTTGTCTTTTCATCAAATGATGGAATAATGACACCCTTTCAATGTTTGGGGGTGAATTTATGGTGGATGTCTACCATATTACCAAGGTTATAGGGATGCTTATCGAAGGAAGGAAATTTTACAGAAATAGGAAAGCTTTAGAGGAAACCCTTGACATCTTCCAAAAGAATACGAGAGTGAAATTCCACCACATGGTTGATGGTGGCTACAAACCAGAGGACTTGAAATCCCTATGGGTGGATGTGGCCGATGTTATTATGAGGTACATTACATTTGATGGATGCTACAATAGTATGTTTATGGATAACTTCACTATTCTCAACAATTTTAGGTATGATAGGTGCATTTTGATTCCATTTTATCTGGTGTCATCTCTTTGTAATTGTGTTAATGCCCACCTCAAGAATTGAAGCTCCTCTTTTCTCTACTAGGGTTTGATTATTTTGATTGTCAAACATGCCGAATCCCTTGAGATTATGTCCCATCCCTCAACCTCTACAAAGAAAAATATTCACTATCCCCAAAATGTTCAATCACATTATAGAGATAAGTCATTAGTGTCTAAAACCTCTAATGAAGATGCCTTCCACCTTTGAACCTATTAAAAAAATCTTCTTCTAAGGGTAAGGGTTTTGTTCTTGAAAAGGATGTGTCTAATAAGGATGATTCTGACTATTCCCCCTCAAATGAGTTTGTTCCTCATTCTTATAGCCCAAGCTCTGCTAAAAAGGGTAAAGCCCCAAGGCCTCCTACCTCAAAAGAAATTAATAGGATTTTTGAGCTAGGCTGTGCCTGAGGAGTGAAAAGAAACCCTACCCCCAAAGAATCTTCAAGGAATTAAAATGCCCTAAAAATACCACTGGAATTGTTGGGGATCAATAGAATCAATATTTTCATATTAAAATTCTATTTGAGCAGGAGAAGGCACAACCATTGTGGGTAAAGATACAAGATCAAAAGCGATTATGGAATGCCAAATTAGTTTTTTTAGTTAGGTGGTTGCAAAGATCTCTAGTTTGAAAAGAAGGATCAATTACTCCTCATTCCTGATTCTTATAGACCAAGCTTTGCTAAAAAGGGTGAATCCCTAAGGCCTCCTACCTCAGAAGCAAATAATAGGATTTTTGAACTAGGCTCTTCCTTACAAGTGAAAAGAAACCCTCCACCCCCTCCCCCTCACCCCCCAAGAATCTTCATGGAATTCAAATGCACTAAAAATACCACTAGAATTGTTGGAGATCAACAGAATCAAGATTGTCATATTGAAATCCCATTTGAGTAGGAGAAGGCACAACCACTGTGGGTAGAGATACAGGTTCCAAAACAACTATGGAAGGCCAAATTAGTTTTTTCAATTGGGTGGTCGGGAAGATCACTATTTTGGAAGGCATGATTAATTACTTTATCGTGGGACAAAATTCCTCCCCCTCTTTGAACAACATGAACAACCTGCTTGAGCTCAATCATAAATTGGTGACAAATGTCAAAGCAATGAAAAATGATCATGAAGAAAAAGAATGAACCTAGAGGTGGCTATGGATAGGGATGAGGAGAAGATAAGAGTAGTCATTGTAATGAATAGAATTGCCATGATCAATAACATGTAGGGCCTTCGAAGGCTAAATGAAAAGGCTCAATCTTTTAATATTTCCCCTTCTGCCACTCATACCTCCCCCTCAATCTCATTTTGTGGCAAAGGAAAGGTTAAGAAGCTCATCCTAGAAGGCAAGATCCAGATTAATTAGAGACCTTCAACTCACACTTGAAGCGAGGATAAAGGTAAGCAGATTGAAGCCACTTATATGGAGGAGTTAGTTTATATAAATATGGCTTTTATTTAGAAACATGTTAAGACTATTCAAATGTAGAACAAAATTGTTTAATCTCTGGGTTTTTAGAACTTGTTTTCTATTGTGTATGTTGCTACTGGTCCACTATGGCTTTGTTTCTAGTTTGTCTTTAGAGATTGTTTCTTTTTTTTATGGGTTTTAGGTCTCTGTAAAACCTATTTTACGCTAATAAAAAACATATGAATAAATCTACAACTTATATTGTGCTATTGATCAAATTATTTATATTTTAATTTTTTGATGTTCATAACACATTCTTCTAAAATGTTTCCTCATCCAATGATTTATTTGGGGTTGTTCAATTATATATTGACAAATAGTTGATATAATATATTGATCATAATCTAATAATGTAGCCCAAGTCACATTTTAGATTCAGTAGATTTTTTAAAAGATAAGTACTGATATCTATATATATTGAAATTTCACTTGTTTGATAAATACAAGATCCAATGATGAAAAAATAAATTTTGTATAAATATTTTCATGACACATTCCTACAAGCACATGAAATGAACCTAGAATAATTGTATTATAGTGGAAATGAATGGTAGGAAGTACATGTATTATGTTTTCACAACATTAAATTATCATATGATTTCTTCACCTTCAATTGATACTCATTAGGATAATTGCAATTATAATGCATGGCATGAAACCACTTTTAATTATTTTGTGATTGATGACCATGTTCTATTACAAAGGTCTATTTTTACCACTATGCAATTGCAAAATTTTATTCCAAATCAAATGTTGTTTAAAAAATTACTAAGAAAAAGTGACACAATACTAAATACACAAATCTATTAAATAAGTATAACCTAAAAATTGTATTGTAAAAATATTTTTAAAAAATATCTAAGAAGGTAGCACAAATTTTCATAGGAATGAAATGATTTGAAAGTCTAAACAGAAAAAATTTTAAATATTTTATTGTGGACTACCCAAAGTCAACTAACACAAAATTCAATTAGAATTTTTTTATTCATATATGTACATTAACAAACCTGAACAAACAAAATGTAGACTACTTGTAGATCATATTATATACATGTTTTGGACTTGGTTGGTTTATGGCTTAGCAGCACTAGCAATAAGAAAACACAGTAGATGTTAAATACCTGTCGTAGAGTATGCATTATTGCAATGAAAGTCTGTAATCTATTTCTATAATGCAAATTGCATACAAATCAATCATATTGAAGAAAGCAAACAAAGAAGTAAAACTACAACAATAATTGAAAAGCTTCAATTGCTTTTCATCTGCCCTACCCAAAGTTCACGCAATGACCAGCTGCATACATGCATGCCTTGCATACAATTTTTTTTTCTTAAAATTTAGAGACATTCCAACTTAAAAATGACCGTCACTAATTTTTTCCAGCTCTTCTTTAATATATTTGTAAAAAAGAAGATAACAAAAACATTCGAAACTCGAACTATTTTTGCTGGCA
This sequence comes from Cryptomeria japonica, assembly GCF_030272615.1. Taxonomy (NCBI): domain Eukaryota; kingdom Viridiplantae; phylum Streptophyta; class Pinopsida; order Cupressales; family Cupressaceae; genus Cryptomeria; species Cryptomeria japonica. Next base: position 116,532 of record NW_026729155.1, read on the forward strand.
TAACTCTCAGCGCGAACTATTAGCAAACTGATTACATGAACACAGAACTAAGACTTATAAGTCGGTACTGATAAATAAAGACAAATTATGCGAAGTCCATATAAACAGAACTAGGATGATAGGAGAAAGACCTGTTATGAGCGTGGGCTGATAACCATACAAACGTTTCCAAACAAGCCTATTTTATCTAATGATAGCGAATGACTGATTACAGACATACTATGAAGACCTATTCAACATTTAAACATACTGGAAAAAAAATAGAGATGGTTGTACGTCGTTGATAAGAAAAACCTGCAGAACAAATTAAGTAAACAAACAAATTACCTAGGTCCAGATAACACGGACAGCTCAGCCGAGAAGAGAGACTGCTTATAAGAACCAACTGTTGACCCTGGTAACGCGCATGGAACATCATTGAAGGTGTCTATTAAACCTTCCAACGCCTTCACCACAATGGACATCGCTGGTCGCCTTGTAAAATTGTCCTGTACACACCACATTCCCACTTTTATCAATTTTACTGCCTCCTCTTTTATGCCCGTTTCCTCATTTTCAAGCCTCGGATAGACCAAATCCAATAACCTCCCTTCCTCTGCCTTAACTTGTAACAGTGAAAACAAGCCGTTTTCTGAAAGCTCTCTGCTTCGTTTTCCGCTGATAATTTCTATCATCATAACGCCAAAGCTAAATATATCTGCCTTCTCTATTATATGCATGTTCAACAACTCAGGTGCCATATACCCTGGTGTCCGTCTTATCATGGTTATTACTTCACTTTGCTCTCTGTTAATCAACTTTGCCAAGCCAAAATCTGACACTTTGGCATTGAAATTTTGGTCAAGGAGAATGTTCTGAGGCTTGATATCGAAATGAATTATACGATCTTGACATTCTTCATGCAAATATGCTAATCCTCTCGCAATATCAAGAACTACTCTGGATCTGCTCTTCCAGTCCAGCAAATATGGATGACTCTTGTTAAAAAATATCCATTTATCAAGAGATCCATTTGGTAAATACTCGTATACAAGCATCCTATGGAATTTTTCTACACAAAAACCCTTCAGTCTTACCAAATTGAGATGATCAATTTTCCCTAGCGTTTCCACTTCTGCCCTGAACCCATTTTCTCCATGTCCTGCTCTGTGAAGGCGCTTCACTGCTATCTTTGAGCTGTCTGACAGGACACCCTGATAAACTGAACCGAATCCTCCGCTACCCAACTTAGTGCTAAAGCCGTTCGTAGCGTCTTGCAGTTCTTGGAATGAGAACCGCAACGGTAAGCCTGCTGACCAATCAACATGATCATCCTCACCTGTATCCTCATCCTTTACTTTCTGCTGTCTTCTATTTGGATACCCTTTTATCCTTGCCCAGAATAAGATAAACAGAGCTAGCGCTCCACCCACAGAAACACAAATGATGACGACAACTAGGGACTTAAAGCGCTCGGACCTTGACTGGATTTTAATATAAGCAGTGGAATTGTAAAACTTATCTTCTGGACTCATAGTTTTCATAGAATAGATATTGGACTCTAGATAACAATAACCACTAGAAAAATTGGTCCCGTACCTGAAAAAAGCAGCTTTGCAAGAGCAGTTTTCGAGGCAAAGTGTTTTACATTCATCTCTTGATACCAATCCTGGTGTCGAAGCATTTTCATAAAGATAAGTAAAATAGGCAACGTGCTCCAGTTCCAAAAAGTGATGACCTTGGCGCCTACTAGTCTGTGAGCACACCAGAGGAACGCGCGGAGCACATCCGGAATTGGGTTCTGTGGCATCAGTCGGTTTAAAAGCCTTGCCATCTCCTGGACAGCTGCACTGACCGTTTTTGCAAACACCATAGTCTCCGCAAGCTCCTGGAGAATCACACTGAAACACTGATTTCATGAACCATGGCGAATAGTTAAGGACAGATCTTCCTGGATTTTTTTGGACCATGTAGAATTTTAAGCGTCCATCTGAACCCAATTTAAAGTAAAGACAGCCTTTGGGTATTGTAAAATGAATTGGCGGTATTCGTCGTCCTCGAGAATACATATTGAGGGACTGATTGTCGATCTGTGAATGAGTTAACTCCAAATCTACCTGTGGTGTCTCGGGATATCTGTAATAAATTTTAGACGGTGCTGAGGCTGTATACATAACAAATCCATCGTGAAGCAAGATACCATAGAAACAACCTTTCCTTGTATCCTTTGGAGAAATGTTTGCAGTAATATTCTGTCCCACCTTGAACTTCTGCCATGGCAGAATGATATCAGTTGTATAATCAAAAGATTGCCAGATGATTCCACCGGAGGTGTTATAGAGAACAAGGTTCCCAGATTCGTGTATCGCCATCCTTTGAAAAGCTTGGGTGGATGTATTTTTAGACCAGGCGAGAGTGCCATCTGAGTTCCTTAATACAAGTTCTCCTGTGGAGGTGAGTTTTAGGGCTGCGTTTTCTTGCAGCACCTGGTCTCTGTTTGCACACCACACCATTTGCATATCAAGCAGCATACCATCAGTGGTGTAGACAACAAAGAAAGCTGCAAATAGGTAGCTTGTGTCACAAGGGCTGCCATAGCAGAAGAATCCACATCCAAACTGGAGATTCACATCATTATATGAAATATTGCTGCTCAGAAGGATCGGTCTGACGAGTGCGTCTTTATAAATTGACGGTGTCAGGAAATGTAGAGACTGGATATTGTTCCTCTATGTTCTGCCTCCATACGCAGCTGCGGAAGTAATAGCAAGGCTTTCTGCAAATAGGGAGCACGATATAAGGAAGACTGGCAGAAGTAGCAAAAGCAAAGGAGGAGAGGACGAAAAATAGTCCGTTGTCATCATTTTTATAAACAGCAGTTCTGTCCGAGAGAGAGCACCGAATAATAACATGCTCGAATGAAAGACGATTTAAATTTAGCGAGTTCTAAGGGCAATGAATAGGGAAGCGAGGAGTTAGGTTAAATCATAATGCCAAGTTGAAGAAAATCAGTGATATTGAAGACAAAGTCTCTTGTATTAATTTAGACTAAGAAACCAGAATAAGACCAGAAAAGGATGACCTTACAAAGTCTTCGACGACGACTAGGAAAAGCACGATGTCCCCGAACAAATAATATTGCATTAGTTTCCCTGCTCCAATGTCAAGGGCATATCGGATTTTTTAATTTCTATTCCATGTATAATTAACGTCGTGTCATGGTCCAAGCAAACACATGGTCAGCGACGCATACGTGACAGGAAAAGAATAAACAGTTTTGGTTTTTTTGCATATACGGAGAATCTCGAGTTTTCTAGCTGAACAAATGTTTTATTTACAATGTAAAAAACAATAATATATAGACTGGATATTGTTCCTCCATGTTCTGCCTCCATAGTACGTAGCTGTTGGAGTAATAGTAAGGCTTTCTGCAAATAGTGAGCACAATACAAGGAAGAGTGGTAGAAGTAGCGAAAGCGAAGGAGGACAGGACGAAAAACAGTCCGTTGTCAACATTTTTCTAAACAGCAGTTCTGTCCGAAAGACAGAGCACAGAATAATAACATGCTCGAATGAAAGACGATTGAATTTAGAGAGCTTGGGAATAAGTAGGGAATGGAGGAGTTAGGTTAAACTATAACGCCAAGTTCAAGAATATGAACTATAACGCTAAGTTGACGATTTGAATTTAGAGAGCTTGAAATTAATAGGGAGTTAAGCTAAACTATAACGCTAAGTTGACTAAACTATAACGCTAAGTTGACGACAATCAATGATATTAAAGTGAAAGTCTTTTGGATAAATAAGATTGGAAAATTATGACTTTTCAAAGTTTTTGATTATTTGAATTTAGAGAGCTTAGTAGGGAAAAGAGTAGTTCATTAAATCATAACATCAAGTAGTTGATATTGATAAGTTTTTTTGGATAAAGCCCTAGACCATCATTTGGAAAAGTACATGGTCCCCAATCAAATAAAATTGCATTAATTTCACTATGCTAAAGTCAAGTGCATATCAGATTTTTCTTTTTATTCTTTGTAGAATTAATTTCATGTAGGGGCCCTAGCAAGTATATGGTCAACGATTCATATGTGATAGGAAAAGAATAAACAATTTTGTTTTTTTCATATGAGCAACTAATTTTTTTTTAATTTTTTGTAGAATTAATTTCATGTAAGGGCCCAAGCAACCACATGGTCAACGATTCATATGTGATAGGAAAAGAATGAACAATTTTGTTTTTCTCATATGAGCAACTAATAGTCTGAAGTCTTGTAGCTGAACAAATGGTTTTTTTACAACATAGAATAAATTAGTATATAATTAAATAGTATTTCAAATCAATTCAAAAAAAATTAATTAAATGTCTAAGTATATAATTGATCATATTTATTAAAATTTTAATATTAATAAATTTGATCAAATATCTATTTAGATGTCTAAATAAGCCACCCAAAGGTTGTCAAAATTCCAATCAACATAATTTGGTAGATGAATCTGATATAGAAACAAAGGAAACATGGATAAATGTGGAAGTAGACACTCAAGACCTTAAGCAACTAGTAGAATTTGAGGTAGTGGGAATGAGGGAGCCATTGAATACTTTTAGGTATTGGTAGGCCCTAAATGGTTTGTCAATTCGAATGAAGGAAGAAATATCTTATATAGATGACAATAGAATTCTATACATTCCATTAGGAGAAAGAGAGCATAAGACATTCCTTGAAGTAGAAAAAGACAATAATCCATGACTAATCTACTTAGTTTTAAAAGCTCCAACAAAAAAAATCCAAAACAATATACCTACAAGGTCTGAGAATTCAGAAGGGTTTTCATGTTACAAATTCTTCCAGCAAGTAAACAAAAAAAATAATCACCTTGCAAGAACATAGTATATAGAATAGATCAATCACATTCAGAGAGGATACAACATACATTAGGCTACCAATATTTTTAGGGGTGGGAGACAAATGAATATATATTAGTAGCTACAGGGTTTTGTCATGCAACATGTAGCTGATACCTGTGTGTGGTTTTGATTTACATGAAGATGTAGTGAAAGTGGGGTAAGAGGTGGAAAGGTAAACATAAATGACTATAACTTCATAGTAGGAATAATATTTAATTTTTGTTGGTAGAGCTAATTTAGAAAAGTCTTTTCATTTATATTATTGTAAAATTAAATTTTGAAATTTTGAGTGAATGGTTGAAATTAATAGGCACATGTTTTTTTTCCATTCTCAATTACTCATTACATGTACAAACATCAAAGCAATTGTTCACAACGAAGTAAGATACATGGTTATATTAAAATAACATATCAAACCTTCACTACATGACTTTTGTGTAAAGTACAACCTATTTAAATCTTTATGTTTCCAACAATATGAATTTAGTACAGTCATTTTTTTATTCATTTTCAGCTTAGGCTCTATTGAAAACTTTAAACTTACATAGGGTAGAAGATAGAAATCCTAAAACATTATGGTAAAGTAGTACATTTATTTTTATTCACTTTAAGATGTTGATTATCAGTTTATAAATACTACTTTCAGTTTCCATCATTATGAATCTAGTACATGGATTTTTCTTAATTCATTTTCAATTGTTCATTTCCAATTTAGACTCCATTGAAGACTTTAAACTTACATATGGTAGTAGATAGAAACATTGATCTTCTGGTTTTTGGTTCACAAATACAAATATCAAAGAAATTGTTCACACCAACACTCAAATGTAGATAGAAACATTGAAAGAGTTGTTCACAACATCAAAAACACTATACACATGATAGAAATAATAGATTAAATGACTTTTTCATAGAGTACAGTCTATTTAAAACGTACAATTTCCATGATTACGAATTAGTACATGCTTTCTTTCTATTTATTTTCAATTGTTCATTGATAGGGGTTGATGACTACATGTGAGAAGTTGATAGACACTTACACTTTCTTAAGCATTGTCAAGTCATCATGAAGCAGGAGTGTTACCCTCCTCATTTTCCTGATGCATTTTTGTTCTCACGTTATTTAAAATTAGGAGTGTTTATTTAGTCTGGGCTTGTGTAATTCTCTGTTTTTGTCTTGTTAAAAAATTTTATGAACTGAACCTCTTAGTTGAACCTCATCTAAGTTCAAGGTTCAAGTTCAAGCAGAGTATATTGTGTCCCAACTTTGTTTTTAAAAGAGTTAAAGGTCTTTGTAACTATTGTCATTGAATTTGAACTATTGAACCTTTACAAAAAGTTCAAGGTTCACAGTTCAATGTTGAGAAAGTCAACTCTTACCCGAGTCTTGTTCTTGTAGCACGTAAGCCGTGATATTTTGGTGTCTTTGTCTTGGTTTGTCCTTGTTCTGTTCTTTTGAACTTGAACTTTTGAACTATGTTATCCCATTATTTGTCTTAAAAAAAATAATGTGTATTTAATTTTGTTTCCCTCATTTGGTTTGATCCGTCTTTAGCAATGCAACTTTTGTTCCTTTAAGTTTCACCTTTTCTTCCCCAATGAACCCATTGGTTGAAGCTGCATATTGGTTCAAGGTTCAAAGTTCAACCGGTGCCTTTGTGTGTGTCACGACTTTGTTATGTTGTTAAGCAAGTGAGTGTGAATATGTTAAGTTGGTCTTGAACTTGAACCCTTGAACCATTCCTAAAGTGGTTCAATGTTCAAGGTTCAAAGTCTTCCTTTATGTTTGTTAAAAGTCTTTGCTCATTCCCAGTGTTGTGTCGAGCCACAAGTCAGGAGTTCTTTTCTTTTCTTAGGATTGAACTTGAAACAATGAACTTATTTTTAAATGGTTCAAAGTTCAAAGGTTCATTTCAAGTTGGCCCCAAGGAAATTAATAACACAAAAGGTGGCGGGGCAAAAGGAATATTATGGGTATCTTATATTTCAAAATTCTAATTATGGAAAGAAATCATGAAAACTTAAGCCATTTGTTCGGAGTTAAGGTGTAATTAAGAAAGTTGTCAGGATCCCATCAAATCATTGGTTACCTCACACATTCAGATGAATCATTATGAGGCTTGTGTAGGCATTACTCAGTTTTTTCGCCTCTTAACATGTGAATTCTCAAATTGTGAAAGTGGTAGTTGTTGTTGTTGGAGAAGCATAGGATGTTGAAGGTAATTTCAACTCCATACTTCCTAGGGTTTCACAGATTTGATGGTGGTAACAGGTGAGTTTTGATAATTTCTCCTATGCTGTGTTACTAGCTCAAAAAGTCAATGTAGGAAAATTCTTTGTTTTGAAATAGAATTTTTTTCTTTCTAGGAACTGTTTGATAAATATAAAAGCGGCCATTATGAGGCCGAATCTTCCAAAACTTGGTCACACATCATGCCTAGTTAGTACACTTCTAGAATTGGGTGACATTTTTTTGGCCCAAGCTGACTTAGGAGATTTTTTAGAAATAGCTAGAAACCCTGAGGCTAACTTGATGATGGAAAGAATAGTTAGAACTGGCTTGATTGAAGCTACTTCTTTCCCAACTGCCGCTCCTTGTCCAGAATTGGTGATAGCATGTATGGATAGATATGATACCGATAGCAGGTGCATTAGGACCAGTAGTGGTTAATTGTTAGTATAAATTAATAGAGAAATGATGATGGTTGCAATTGGAGTCCCTCATAAAGAGCCATATGAAGATTGGTCAATTGGTACCTCATACACATTTTTATCTGAGAAGAAAAGAACATATAAAAGTATCATTGCGAGGAATTGTCTTCTAAAGGTTCAGAAAGGGGGGTCCCGGTTACCCAAACCTCTTACAAGAGAGAATTTCATCACGGAGGTGTTGATAGCTAGCAAGAAATATCTTGACTAGGTGCAAGTTGTTGTTGAAATGCTCCATGAGGGTTTCAGTAACTTTGTTGGAATGTCAAGTTTTTACATGTCCTCATATCTATTTTATATATTGTCTTGTACCAAAGAGTGGTAAGGGTTGCATGACGAACCATGGGTGGACGACATGAAGGTTTATGATTATTACCCATACCTGCAACAATAGAGACATGCAGAAAATTTCACAAGATGGAATGATGTTTTTTTAGGAAGACTTGTCTTTGAGCTGCAGGGAGACACAAATAAAAGGAAATCAGTTGAGGCCAAGGATCTGGTCAATATATATGGAAGCTAATTGATCCAATTTCCCAGATTTACTTATATTAGAGTGGGGGGCTTTGAAGGTGAACCATTGAAATTGCCTAGGTATGCCTTCGATAGTTATGTGCTTATTGAATTTTGTAGATAGATAGCCCACATTGACAAAAGGTGAGGGGAGAAGAGTAAATCCGAGGTTTCCTTCCCGATTGAACTTGGATATTATAGTTTTAAGTTTATTTGTGATGGCTTGAACCTAGAATTAGAGTTCAAGAAAATGAATTTACAGCCTTCCATTGCCAGACATAAGTTTGATAGTAGGGGCTCTATTGTAGAACACCTAAATGTTAATGACAATTTATTCCATGAACCTCAATTAGAAGACTATTAGGAAAATTATTGTGATTAATTTGAAATAAGAAGGAGATTATGGTTAAGGTTCACTTGCATCAGATTACTACAATGAGGTTGTCCATTAATATGTCAGGAATACAAGAAGAGGAAGAGGAAGATGTATTGGATCTTGAATTCAATGAAGAAGAAAATATTCAAGCCAAGTCCTTCAATGTCATAAGGAAAATAGAGAAGTGGTTAAGGGACCATAAATTTAGAAAGGAGTCGATTATCACTCCTAAAGAATTAATAGTTGGTCCACTTCATGCTAAAACACAGATTCCCATTTCTTCCTCTAATGTAATTATTGATGTTGCAGGTGCCACAAGGCTTAAAATTGGAGAGGTTCAAACCAGAAGATCAAAGAAATCCCCATTGAGTTCTTCAGTAGTTTGAGTCACCCATTTAAGGAGCAAATAGAAAAATAGGGAACCAATGGCGAACTAGATTGTGGTGGACTTAAATTCGAGTGAAGAAACTCAGGTGATCATGGATCAACAAGGGTTAAATAATCCTTCAGTGCATGATGTGGATGCATAGAAAGAACCTAAAGAAAATCGAAATACGATGAGCACCATGACTATTGTCAACCTACTTGATGATCAGACACCTCCGCCCAAAAACACTTCCAGTACTTCTTGATGGCTTGGAGCTTCAATTGGAAAGAAACACAATATTGTTTCTATTAATATTCCCATAGAGGATATGGTAAGTAATTTCCTTGAGAAAATATCCAAACCCAAAAAGCTTAAAACATAAGTAATGATGGAGGTTGATGATGAAATAGGCTATTGGGTAGCAGAGTAGCTAAGCCTATCTCAGATAAAGACCCAGAAAAAGCCACTAAGAATGATTTTATTGTTGAGAAAATTGACCTGGGAGTTGCTTCAAGGGTTGTGGATGCCCAACATTTAGAATCCTCCACTAAAAGAATGATATCAAGGACCTAGAAAGATGAAAAGGATAAGAAGGAGTTGAAACAAGGTGTTACCCAGATGACAGAATATATCAATGTCATACATCACTCGCGTCCTTAGCCTCTGACACATATGCCATTGTCCTTTGACCCTAAATCACCAGTAAATCAAAAGCTATTGGATCATGTCCAAAGAAACCACATGATAGCTGAATTATTTGATGAGTGGCTTGAATCCATAGTGCAGTAGAGCAAAAACTATATTGCTAGCCTGATCAAGGTGTATGATAACACCATAACTGTGAGTAAAGAGATGAAATTGGAAGCTACTGCATGGGAGAAAGAAAGAAAGAAATGGGCAGTAGTCTTAGCGCAGATGAATGATGCACTAAAATTTGGCATCATGAAATTTCTTGTTTGAGAAACCAATGGATAACCTAGATGACAACGTACTTTATGTATCAAGAAAGAATGTTGAATGGAGGAACTCTATCATTAAACATGGTCATGAAGAATATATCAAGTTAATAAAAGGATTAAAATAACTTATTGATACGATGCAAAAATATTGAAAATGCATCGATATACAACTCCTAGAGGAGGATGAACCTTTAAAGAAAGGGCACATCTTGTTAAAACCTTTAAAGAAAGGGCACATCTTGTTAAAGAAACAAAGTCTCTAACTATAGATGACTTCTCCAAATTGGAAAGGATAGAATCAATGTTAGCATTTTTCTTTGATCACTTGGAAGCGCATAAAATGAAAGTTATGCAGGTAAACATAGACAAAGAAGTCTGGAAGTAGTGCATTCTGCACATTGGACTCCTGCACTATCAAGTTATCCTTAATTTCTCAACAACACATTTGGAGTAGCAAAATGTACATGGTATTGTGAGAAAACATGACAAATCAACAACTTCTTCTACCATTTTGGAGTCTTTATCGGTTTATGGATGATTTGTCATCCTGTCCATGGCTTTTGATCATTTAAGTTTTATCTAGTTTGAAGAAACAATTTATTTTAACTCTAGGGTAGAGTTTAATAATTTAGGGTTATTTTCAAAAAAATATTAGCCTAGAGGCTATATATGTAAGTAAGCAAGCTTTATTAAAGGTCCCAAAAACTTTGATTGGAATTGGTAGACTTAATTTTCTTCTAAATTTTAGTGTAGACTTTTTATATATGAATGAAATGAGATATTTTACCAGCCTTCAAATCTGTGCATTTGAATGATAGAGAAAATCTTTGTTAGGATTTACCCTTGTGTGCAGAGTATTTCACTTCATTACCAGTTTATTAAAAGTCTTTGAATTTATTGATTAAGAAAACTAGTGGTACATTGTCATTTAAATTATTTTGATCCCCCTTGTCCTTTGAGGCATGACCGAGTATCGATTAACATTTATGCTACATTGAGTATACTTGGTGAAGTAAGCTTTACATTTAATTGAAATGTTTAAAGTTTGAGTCTATGATATTTATATTTATAGATAATTATCTTGTAGCATTCTTATTGTGTTGACATATGAATGTAAAAGCCTTTCTCTCTCTCTGGTAAAAAGTGTATTTCTGTGTGAGTTATTCGTATAAAAAATTATTAGATATCATACGAGGAGTTGCAATATTATGAAGAGGGTAAAACAATACTTGGTTCACCCAACTATTGGTTTATTTTTATTTTCATCAAGGGTATGCAGGAGTCATCATTAAAAATATGAAAGGAAAGGAAAATCTATTAACCAACAGATTTTTGGTGACTCTGGTGGGGAGTCAAATAATAAGATTGGTCATTTGGTTATGGGATATATAGATTTTTCTTGTGAACTTTTAAGAGTCTATCCAGTTCTATCAAAATTTTGGATTGTGAACAGGCTGGACCCAAGAAGATACACTAGGTCTCAGAGGTCTAAAGATATAGTTGACTTTGTCTTTCAGAAATTGCAAAACCTAAACTTTCAGGCATCATTTGCACCTAAGAGATGAGAAAGAAATAGACCTCCTTCTCCATCCTCTTCATTCTCCGTATCACCATTTTCTCAAGCCCTAACCTTGCATGGTGTTTCCTTACCCAGTGTAATCAAACCAACACCTCTTAATATCATTCTTCCGATGGAAGCCAACAATCCATAGGGGGTTGTAGTAGGTCCATTGAATCTTGATCTAAATTTTAATTCTTTACCCAAAAGAGCGAGGGATCATTTCCCTAAATTTAGTGGTGATGGGAAGGTCATAATCGATGAACATTTGAATGCATTTAATGTTGCATGTGGTGTAATAGGTTTCCAACATGAAGTTGTTGTAGTAAGGTTGTTTGTACAAATATTAATGGAAGTCATTGCAAATTGGTTTTATCATCTGCCAAATAATGTAGTAACAAACTGGCAACATTTGAAAACTAGGTTTAAAGCTAGGTTCAAAGTAGCAGAAGATGAGAATTCCCTTTTGACCCAGTTAGCTCAACTAAAAAAAGAGATCCTTGAAACTATGAGAGATTTTATGGCTAGGTTTGATAAAATTGTCCATAAAATTCTTGCAAATCAGAAACCTTCAGATGATAACTTGAAATATTTTTTTATAAACTCTATGCCCTCAGAGATAAGTTTCTTGATTCCCAAATAGAGAGTCACAACTCTGAATGATGTTAAAACACTCGCTCTTGAGTTAAAAGATGATTTTATTACTGTGAGAAAATGGAAGAGGGAAGTGCAAGTGGCTAATGCACAACCCTCTACCTCTTCAAACCCTATAATTTACATATTGATGAATGATGTCATAACACTCAAAAGTCAGTTACCCAAGGCTAGTAAGTCTTACCCACAACCTTATCAAGACATACCAAGGAGGATTACAAATCAGTCTTTGGGAACTAGGAATATAGCCTTACAATTGCCTCCCGCTCAACAAAGACTAGCAATTGAAGCTCCACCAATTAAGGGGAATATGTGTGTTTTTCATCTCACTGATGATCATGATGGTAATTTTTATCCATAGATTGTTCCATATGCATAAATAATAAATACAAGAGAGGCCATAAGTGAACTTGGTCTAGAAGAAGAAGTCCATGGGCAACCTAGCAACTCTGGAATACACTTCCTGGAGTACAAATCAGATTCAAACAGAGGAGGTGATAGATTAGTGACCCTTGGAGACCCTTCTTGTGCCATCCCCACTAGAGCTCAATGTCAATCCAAAAATATAGGTACCACAACCTTTCCCAAAATTGTAGCTAAAGGTAAAGAACCTTTGAACTAGAACTCAGAGAATGGTTCAAGAGCTCAAGAGGTTTAGATGTTGAAGCATGCTGATCCTGATACTTCTTTTGATATTGTTGAATTTTGCAAGGCATTAAAAATTTAGATTTTTCCTGCTGAATATCTTAGGTTGAATCCTAAAGTGTTAGAAAAGTTGATTAAATATATACAGGGGGAAACCTCTCATTTGCAATACACCAACATACCATTGATTAATCTTGAGTCTCCATAGGATGAAAAAGATACCAAATCCATAGAGTTGTCAAGTACAGTTCTAAATACATTAGCTAATGAACCAATTGAATCACCATCAGTACCTAACCAAAGGCCCTAGCAATTTTATGTGTCTTTATTTATGAATGGATTTAAATTTAATAATTACATTATTGATTTCAGAGCCTCCTATAATATTATACCTTCTACAGTTGCTAAAGCATTAGGCCTTTCACTCACTAAAACATTTAGTAAATTTTATTCAATGGACTCAAAGAAAATTCCTTTACTAGGTCAAATCAAAGATGTGCAAGTTGATCCTAGCAAAAGAGTGAAGTTGATTATTTTAGTTGCTGATATTCCTGCAAGTTATGGAATATTGTTAAGAAGGACTTTTTGTAAGGATTTGGGAGGAGAAATTAAAATGGATTGGTCTGAGGCAATAATTCCCATTGGTAAAAAAAAAATTTCTCTTCAACCTGAACCAAAGTCCAAATATACTGTTTTCCCTTTGATGACCCAAAATCCTAAATATTGTATCAAGAATGTGGTTTTAGCAATTATTTTCTCTCTCTAATGATAAAAAAGGTACACAAGAAGATGTAGTGGATATTACTGCACACTTGTGGGAAATGGAATTTGATGGTAGTGGTGCATTGAATGGATCTAGTGCTAGAGTGGTGCTCATTTCCCCAGAAGGTGAAAAGATTCTTTTTTTATTCAAATTAGAGTTTAAGAACACTAATAACACCACAAAATATAAGGCATTGTTGTAAGGAATAGAGAAAGCTAGAAAAAGGGGAATCAAATTGTTGAGTGCCAAAGGCAATGAAAAATTGATTGTTAAAAAAGTACGAGGTCTCTTCTTGATAAAGAATGAAAGGCTCAGAGATTACAAAACAAAGTCTAGGATGAGATTGAATATTTTGATGCTTTCTCAATTGAATTGAAAATTCTCATACAGATTTTTTGGCAGTGTCAGCGTCTTTATTGCTCCCACATCTTTATTTTGGTGTGGATGTTTACAGGATTGGAGTTATATATCGTCCTAATGTACCTGCTAATTCAAATTTTTGGCAAGTGTTTGGAAATGATAAACACATAAACCAATTCTTGCAAAATGCTGAAATGTTTGCCTCTTCTTTCTATGAAGGTTTTGAGAATGAATGTAATGAGTTTTGTCTAGATATAGGGGGAGGTTTTAAAAAGGAAGTTTTTCAGTTGAAGGAAAATCATTTTCCAAAAGGCCTTGTATCCTTAGAATGCCTCTTTGATCATAATGATAGGTATGTCAAAGAAAATCTTTCTCAAACTGCTAACACATTGGCAGAATATGAAAAGATTAATTTAGGTGATGAAAACAACCTAAAGATGGTTAATTTAGGCAAGTGTTGCAACTCTAAAGAAGGGCATTTGTTTGCTAAACTGCTACACAAATTTTTAGACATTTTTTCCTGGTCTTATGAGGATTTGAAAGACTTCAGAAATGGTTAGTTTCAACATCATATACCCCTCAAACCCGAAGTGGCTCCTTTTAGACAAAAATTAAGAAATTATAATCCCAAGGTCGTAGATTCTATTTTCAAAGAAATAGATAAGATGCTTTAGGCAAGGATCATCTATCTTATTTATCATTCTACGTGGGTGGCCAATATTGTTCCGGTTCACAAGAAAAATGGAGAAATAAGGATCTGTGTGGATTTTCGAAACTTGAATTAGGATAGTTTAAAGGATAATTAACCATTGCCAGCGATGGCTCATATTCTCCAAACTGTTGCTGGATCAGAAATGATGTTGATGCTTGATGGTTTCTCTGGTTATAAACATATAAGTGTAACAAAAAGAAGACCAACACAAAACAACCTTCACAATGCCTTGGGGAGCCTTCACCTACAATCGAATACCTTTCGGCCTTGTACATGCGGGAGAAACTTTTCAAAGGGCAAAGAATCCCTCATTCAATCACCTCATTGGTAAGACTATAGTTATCTATCTCGATGATTTGACATTTTTCTCTAAAAGAAGGAAAAATCACCTAATAGATTTGGACACTGTGCTACAAAGATGTAGAGACCATGGTATTTCTCTCAACCCAAAGAAGTCAGTTTTTTGTGTTACAAAGGAAAAGCTATTAGGGCATACAGTTTCACAAGATGGTATCAAAATAGATCTTGATCGAGTAAAAGATATTCACCAGTTAAGTCTTCCATCAGACAATAGTGATGTCAAATCAATCTTTGGGCAACTGAGTTTCCTCAGGAGGTTCGTGCTAGAATTCAATGAAATGACCAAACACATTGTAGGGATGATGAGTGAAAAGCAAATTTTCAAATGGAAGGAAGATGAAAAAAGAACCTTTGAAGAGGTAAAAGAAGCAATTGCTCATGCTCGGAGATTAATAAATCCTAATTTTAAGAGATATTTTATCATGTATTGTTATTCTTCAAAACACACAATGTCCGGTATTCCTCTGAAAGTAATGAACTGAATGAAGAAGTCCCTATTGCGTTCATCAGTATTCTGTTGAAAAAGCATGAATTGAATTACTCATTAGTTGAGAAGCAGGCCTTTGTAATTATTAAAGTTGTAAATCATTTTAGGTATTATATTCTGTATTCCCATTCAATTGTCTTTGTGCCAAATCCCACTATAAAAAGTATCTTGACTCAGCAAGAGGTAGGAATGAATAATAGAGCAACCTGGGTTTCAAAGGTTCAGGAGTTTGATCTGGATATCTAATTGACCAAGTTAGTCCAGGGGCAATGATTATGTCATTTGATAGCTGAAAACAAGAATGAGGAGGACAAACTCCCACTAATTTTATTTGTCAACTTGCAAGATGAGTGCTTCAATGATGTGGCTCATTACTTAGCTTATGGAGAATGCCCCAAGCATTTAAGTCCAAAAGAAAAGAGAAATTTAAGATTAAGGTGACTAAATATGTGATTGTGGATGATATCCTATACCAAAAGGGCTTGGATGGGTCATTCTTAAGGTGTGTTGACAAAAAACAACAGAAGAATCTTTTAAAAGTTTTTCATAATGAGACATGTAGAGGACACAATTCATCTACTGTAACAGCTTTCAAAATTATAGGGAGTTGTTACTACTAGCTTGGAATGTTTAAAGATGCATATAAATGGGTTGCAGGATGAGAAAAAAACAAGTTATTCTCAGGAAGAGCTCAATTAGCTGTTGATGCAGAGAGTCTTGGAGCCTTGTTTGTTTCAGCTTCTTGAGTGACTTGTCTTACTCAACCCTACTACTACTCAAGTCCTTCCTCCTATGGCACTTGGTAAGGGTTATAAAAATGAGACCTTTAAGGTCTGAACCTTCTTGACTTACCTCCTAGGTTTAGCTAATGGTTTCTAGAAAATCAACTCACGTACACTTGAGGTTGTCACCTCAGCTACTCACACTCACCTCTCCTGGGCTCCAACCACTCCTGCTAGGATCTTAACACACCAACTCTTCTTATGGTTTCCCAATGCATTAATAAGGTGTATTCATTTTTGTTTTTAAGTTTAAGGCTCACCAAATCCATCACCATGGTTTCTCAAGCCTTCGAGGTCTCTACCGGCACCTAAATAGGCCTAATTGCATTAGCCCTCCTTAAGCGGTTTTTGGGGTTTAATTTGCAAAAGCCCCAAACAAGCATAGGAATAAATCATGTATTAGGATACCATTTTGGAATTTTTAGACAATACTATAAAATTGCATCTGGGTTATTTGTATAGGTGTGGTTTCCAATGTTGTAATATTTTGTGGGCTTTTAGGCTTAACCGATGGATTGACAAACTTGGTCTAGAACCTTTCACTAGTAAAAAATCCTGCTCTAAAAACCTTGGGAACCTTCAAGGAAACTCTTAGGGCTTTCCATACAGATTCCACTTGGGCTTGCATCAATCTCCAAGTTCTCACAAATCACACTTTTCTTACTGTCCTAACTCACCTACTCCAAGCGGTGAGCCTAGGTCTTCATTATTTCTCCTCCTCCTAGACCTGCAACATCACACACCCTATTCTAAAACTATGTACAAAACCTAACCTATCATTCTTAATGATTTCAACAAGTGCCATCAAAGAATTCCAAGGCTAGAGCCATTTCTTTCTCTTAAACCCTACTTGCAAGGGTTTTGCTCCTAGTTGCAAAGAATGACAGAAATCCCTACAACCTGGAACAATCAAACCTGCAAACCAACCTTATTGAAAACAAATACAATTAACATATAAATATGGCAATGATTTTACACCATCTAGTCTATACTGGACCGTACAAGAAATGAAAACAAGACAAAAGTCTAAAAAACATTGTCGTGAACCATGGGTGCTCAAACATATAGATGCCTTGAGAAAGGTAAAATGCATTATGTTGAAGTTACATCCAACAATGATGATACTATTCATGATACTTCGGAGAGTGGCAATGAAGAATAAGATAACATTTCCTTAGCACATGTAGCTACTACCATACTTCTAGGAATACCCAAGTATAGATCATTCAAGGTAAGAGGAATTATGAATGGACATCAAGTGACATGTTTGGTTGATAGCAGCTCAACTCACAATTTTGTGAGTGATAGTTTGGTGGTTAGGAGTGGATTGCCATTGGAATGGTTTTAAGGATTCTATGTCATGATGGCTGGTGGATTTAACATGACATGCAACAAGAGGATACCATAGATGAATATTGAGTTTAATGGCTAGAACATCAATGATAATTTCTACGTGATTAGGATTAGAGATTCTCATGTCATATTAGGAATTCAATGGTTGTGCACTCTCTTGGGAAGTACATTCAGGATTCCTAGGAAATGGAGTTAGACTTCATTGTGGATTAGAAGAAGATAATACTCAGGGCTTTAGTAGGTGAAGAATAATTGATTATAGTAGCAGGAATGATCATAATGATGTGTAATCATGATGGGAATATGGGGTAGCCTTACTAGTTGATTCTTCAAGATGAGGAAATAATGTTAATACAAAATATTTTTCACTCGTATGACATTTCATGATAAGGCTCCTATCCTTTATGCATCTATCATGGACATATTGGAGTATATAGAAGGAATGAGTGTACAAACACTCATGAGTATGAGTATGCAACATGTTATTGATTTAAATGTAGTGGTGGGATCATTATCAATCGATGTTGGAAGGAGAGTGGATAAGCATAATATAAGAAATAAATTCACATGGAAGAGTTGTGGGTTTTCATAATCTAATTGCTTTAGAATGGAGCAGTAGAGTGATATAGTGTTTTCCATAAGGCTGGTTTGGGATCCTGGTTGTGCAACTGAGAATCACTTGAGGACAAACAATGTTTGGGCTGGGAAGACTCTAATGTTTCTAATTTTTAGGTGACAACTAATTAAATTGTTTTTTTTTTTAAATTCAAATGATGACTTAAAATTAATTAATCTAATTAAAAAATAAAATATTATTAGATGTCAATTTACTAAATAAAGTTCTCCAAAATATTTAATTAGTACTTTAAGTCAACCAATTTGGCTTAATGTTTTAGATGCTTCTTCAAGTTATTTATAAGGAGGTTGAATGGAGGAATGAAGGCATCCTCGATATGGTGCTTTTGATTTGATAAATGATTTAAGATATTTAGAGATGAAAACCTTTAGGAGTACAGAAGGGATACACAAAAAGATGATTCTTCTAGAAAGTGGATTCACAATAGAGTTCATAGCTAGGCCAAATTTGTAAAGTCTCCATCTGAGAATTTTTTTTAAGATTTAGGGTTTATTTCAAAAAATAAAGATATTTGCGATAATAGGAATATATATACAGTCATGTGACTAGGTATTATATTTCTTAATATTATAATGGATATATATTTTATTGGGTCTTTCATTAATCAATGTGAAAAGACTTATGTCCACCATAATAGTTGTAAGTAATCTTGGTTATCTTATTACGAGATGGTTTATTATACATTCTCGTGACTATGATATTATCATTCTTTGCAAGGCTCCAATCTTTGTAATGTTAAGAGATAAATATTATCAAGATAGGATTTGCATGTTAATGTGAATGTTATTTTAAAAAGGTTCCTTCGGCCATTGGAGAAAATAATAAGATTTTGGGCATATTCATCACTTAAGCTCGATGCAAGAAATCTCTTGTCATGAGGATTATTTAGTCAATCAAATTTATTTTGAATATAGTAGGTGGATTAATATTTTAATTCAGGCTTGAAAACCCATATGGGTACCTTAGTTTCATTGGCAACTGGCTTGAAATATTTCTTGAAAATCTCTTGATATGGGTACCTTAGTTTCATTGGCAACTAGCTTGAAATATTTCTCCTATTTGGAGTTAGTGATAAAATAATTTGGGATTACATTATCTCTCATAGCTCATGATATTTGATGAGAAAGTGGAAAATACATGTGCAATATTACTTCTCAACAAGGTCGATTTAGTGAAAGTGGACTTTCTTTCCTATTGCAATCTTAATGTTGACCTTCCAAAACAAATCAATGTCAATTAAGGAGAAACTACCTTGCTAGCAATTCTAGTTATGTGTATTGGAGGTTTGAAGTCTTGCATCAAATAATTTAATTGTAGACATGTAAAAGGTTATCCTCATAACCATCTTATTAATGAATTGGGTATCAATGTCTAAATCATGAAAATTTATTAATTTATTAAATCATTTTCATCAATTCATTAAATCCTTTTGCGACGTTTTAATTATTAAGGATTTCATTTATCTTTTTATTTCATAAAAGTGCCTTCTACCCTTAGTCTCTGTCCTTTTCACAAAACCCATGTCCTCTTTATCTTCTTTCACTCCTAATTTCATGCACTTAGAGAATGTGGGATAATTTCTCATTTCTAACTACCTTGTTTAATCACACATTGCTCCCTCTACTTGTTTTTCCTATGAGGATATCTCTAAATTTGTTTGCCCCTCTCATATTGAGCTCTATCACTTCTTTAAGTTCAAGCATTATAATTTTATTTTGAAAACTCCTACATCTTGAAATATCTCCTTATGAGATCCATTTTGTATTGATTGATCTTGTCCATTCACCATAACTTTCTTGTATATTTATATTTCTAAATCTAAGAGAAATTGTTTGAATGTAAGAACTCTAATTGATAGGAGGGAAATAGAATTAAGCATGTGATTGAATGCCTATGTGTTAGATTAGTACATTAGAATGTTTTATTTCCCTTGCAAGTACTATATTTTTGGATGTTGTAAATAACTCAATCTTAATCTATAAGGTCAAAGGCATATTTCGGTTTCCTCCATTCCTAGAAACAATTGAACCGTCACCTTGTGTTACTAATCCATGATACCACAACCAATGTGCAACTCCTTCAAGGTGAAGAGTAGTAAACTTGGTGCCCTAACTCTCCATTAGATTTAGATCAAGGTAAGTATCTGATTTTTGAATCCAACCTAGATAGTTGTACCCTTGGATTATCCATCAAAGCTAGGTAGTGATAGATTTCCCAACCTTTTCTGCAACCCATAGTTCATCTTCCCTTGATTTCATTTTTTATTCTTAGACTTTTTGAATTTAGTACTCTCCAAGTAGTGTTTGAAAGTGATCATTGCATGAAAATTTACCCTCAAAGCTTGATAATTAGCCAAAATGTCAACATCCCCATTATCTTCAATGGGTTCGTCCTATCTAGGCCCATCTTCTGGTATAAAAGTAGGCATATAAGGTCTAGA
Organism: Cryptomeria japonica; assembly: GCF_030272615.1. NCBI lineage: Eukaryota > Viridiplantae > Streptophyta > Pinopsida > Cupressales > Cupressaceae > Cryptomeria > Cryptomeria japonica. The sequence goes on from NW_026729155.1 coordinate 137,095, forward strand.
TTGTGATGAAACCATAGTTTTTCTTGTAAAATGTTACTTGCTTTCTATAGATTTTCTACTTTCTTCACTTTTTGTGTGCACCAAAGTCCTCCCATATGACGTGTTATGATCCAACTAACTCAAATAAATATTGTTCTCCTTCAGTGGTCTTATTATATTTGAAAACATTTGTTTGGCTTCTTCTTCACTTGATCATGGTGGTTGATCTAAACCTAGAATTACTCCTTTGTATTTTTCCAAGATATGCCACGTATATAATCAACCCAAATAGGGATATAGAAAATTAACAAAAACTTTGTTTGCAAACTAACAATAATTGAGTTCCAAACTTAGAGTCTCAATTTTAAATATGAAACTTAATAGAATATAATTGCAGCTATCTTTGCTATTATTAGTACTACTTAGAAGTATAGAAAAGACATAAAAATTATTCACCACTAATAAAATAGTTGGCACCTCTTCTTGCAGTAGTCTAGGGAAAGGTTGAAATCAATACAATTAGTGTCTACATTTGAAGGCGCTATAACTTAGTAGATATGTTTAAATTCTTTGATGTAAGACTTCAAACCTCTAATACACATAATGGAAATGGCTAGCAAGTTGGTTTCTCCTTATTTAATGTTGACTTGTTCTAGGAGCTCAACATTAAGATTTCCATAGGAAAGAAAGTCCATGCTCATTAAATCCACCTTGCTTAGAAGTACTATTGCACCTATATTTGTCACATCCTCAAGCGAGAGACTCATGCAATAGCCACAACAAAGAAAGATATAAATCCTTGACAAGGAACTAATGAAATATCATGATCTATGAGAGCCAATGCCATCCCAAATTATTCTAGCACTAATTAAATATAGGAGAAATATTTCAAGCTAGCCACCACTGAAACTAATGTGCCAATATGTTCAGAACTATTATTCTATCACACCAAAAACATTATATCCACATGGAAATATTAATCCGCCCACTATAGTCAACATAACTTTAATGGACTAGTGATCTTCACTGCAAGAGATTGCTTGCACTAAGCTTAAGTGATGAATATTCTTGAAATATTATTATTTTCTCCCATGACCAAAGGAACCTTTTTAAAATAACATTTATATTAATATGCAAAGCCTAACTTAATAATATTTATTGAATAAAATGACAAATATTGGAGCCTTAAAAAAAACTAACATCATACTCATAGGAATACATATTCAACCATCCGCTAATAAGATAATCAAAATGCCTCCAGAACTATTATGGTGGATATAATTCTTTTCAGACCGATTAATGAAAGGCCTACTATAAATTTATCTCCATTAAAATACTAAGAAATACAATAACGAGTCATTTGAAAGTCTTTATTATTCTTATTATTACAAATATCTTTATGTTTGAAATAAACCCTAAATCTTACAATTTTGTCTCCAATGGAGAATATACAATTTTGGCCCAACAATGAACTCCATAGTGAATTCACTACCCTGAAGAACTAGATTTTTTATTAGACTTTCTATACTCCTGGAGTTTTTTACCTCCAAAAATATTAAATTGTTTATGAAATCAAAAGCATCATATCAAGCATGCCTTCCTTCTTCCATTTAGCCTCCTTAGAAAGAACTCCAAGAAGTATCTAGATCATTAACTTGACTTTGTCAACTTAAAATATTAATTATATTTTGGAGAACTTTATTTAATAAAGTGACAAATAATAATATTTTATTATTGGTTTAAATTAATTAATATTAAGTCATCATTTGAATATTTTATTTATTTTTTAGACAACTTAATAAAAAATAATTTAATTAATTTCCACTTAAAAATTATAAACATTACACAACACCCTTTTCAAAACACATTGAATGTACACAAGATGCATAAAACATACATAAGTAGACAAAAAAATTTAGCATACCTTGGGAATGAGATGGGGGGGTGTGAATCATTCTAGACATTAAATTGATTCACTTAACTTTTAATCTTCAAAATGCAATCAATTTATCCTTAACTTTAAATATAACAAGGAAACATGGGATTGTCAAATACAATGCACAAAAGAACACTAGATTTACATGGAAAATCCTAATCAAGGAAAAACCATGGTGAGAGTTAACTCACAATATATATGAAATCATTGAAAATTTATTTTAGGTAGCCACTATCAAGGAAGCATACTACCACCTTGAAGACTTGAAGGCTAAGATGAACTATCTCAAGGCAAGATACAAATGAATTGTTAGCTAAAGATCATTGCTTGAGGGAAAGATACATAGACAAGAAATCTTTAAATCAGCAAAATAAAGTCTTTCTCCAACCATGAAGCTATCGTTGAAATTATACACAAGCAACAAACTCCAACAATAATCACCACCACATTCACTGTCTTTGTATCATGACACATTGCAAATGATATGATCATGAAAAGCATGTACAGAACATAAATATTTCACACATTACCTCATCACCTCTCCCACATCACAGCTCCTTCGAAAACACATCATAATAGTGATTTTATTTTTTATTAATACCATTTTCTTCATTACAAACATCAATTAGGTTGGCCAAAATAAGGGACAAGCATTGGTCCTAACAAGATAGAAACCAAACACAATTTTTTTAAATGTTGTCCAATCTAGGAGATGGAGAGGACCCAAATAGATCATATTAAACTTCTCTAAGCATCCCCAAACCATATACATGCTAGCACACATCATCCAAGGTCGACAACAAGAGTGTGTAGATATGAAATGTAGCACACAACTAGTCAGCCCAAAATACATCATTCAAATGAAATAACTCAAAGCAAATCTTCATATGCTATAGGTAGGACCCAAACAAAACTTAACACACTCTCTAACATTGGCACATATCATTAAGAATTAAGTGCAAGTTGGTAAACAAAATTATTTTAGCCAAGTATTGTATTTACCCAAAAACACATCGGACATAAATGCGGTACCAACAAAAACATCCAACACCATGCATAGTACATACATGGAAATTCATATGAAATCTAACAACACTTCCAAAAACTTCTTTCTTACTATCAGATCGATACATGCTAGCGCAATACAAACAAATATGAAACACCTCATCACTATACTATCATGAAACAAAGTGCTAAATACAACATCAATAAACCAAGTCTTAGTGAGCACATCACCACTTGAAACTAGAATTAAGATAATGCACAAGCATTAGAATCATGTCCTCCAATTTGAAACACTTGAAATATCAATACAAAAGAATATGGAGCATTTTTTAAACCAATCAAACAGCTTTTGATAGAGAGCCAAACTGTTAGAAAACAACCATCTGAGACTAATTTAGCTGCAAAACCAATAACCTATAAAGATAGTAGTGCAATATCCATGGAACACAAACACTAGTTCCAAATCCACAAGGTCAAGTTCACAATAGCAGAGGAATGCAGAGAATTGTTCTAGCTAGACTTTAAATGCTTTTTTTTGTATATTGTGATCCATCACACCTCAAAACATTTTGAAAACATCATTAGCTAGATAAAAAGTATTATAACCAATTTGAACACATCCTCAGCCATCATCAATAGTCTCCATCCAAAAGATAGCTTCATTATACAATCACAATAGCATCATTGATAGAAAAATGATATCTCAAATAGAGTGTAGATATCAAACATGAATGAATTTGGATATCCACAACCTAGAGAAACTACAACCATCGGTACTACATTATAACTCTAGCAACACAAAATCTACATATGATGTCATATCAACAACATTAGTGAAAACATCGGTACATCAACAATATCAACAATAGTAACATCAACAACATCAATGACCATACAATAAACTACACAAACATCACTAAGGACAACACATATTGTCACACATCAAGTTTGAATAAAAAACACCAAACATTTCCAACATTCTCCCCCTTTGTTATTGATGGCAACTCAATTGCATAACCTCTCCCTATCAGTAATATTTCTCCCCCTTTCACATCAAGGACAAAAGGTGCATATAATAATCATCATTTCAACATCAAAACAGTTCTCTTCTTCTTTTATCAGAAGACCTCTCTCTTTTTAACAATCCAAAATATTCTTATTACAACAAAAAACCAACCAAATGCTCCCCTTGAGAGTGCCACACAACATAAATCTATGACTAAGAATTCATCCTGAAATTTATCCTATGCATCTTAGTTAGAAGGAGGGACAATAATTCCTATCTTTTATTGGAGATACTCAAAGTTATCTTTTTGAACTGCCTTCGTGAAAGTGTTTACAATCTAGTCCTTAGTACGTACATACTCCAATCTGAATTCTTTATTTGCAACTTTCTCCCTCATGTAGTGTTCATTGATAGAAATATGGTTTGTTCTCGAATGCTTTATAGGATTATTTTAAATATGAATTGAACTTTTATTATCACACATAATAGGAATAGGCTCATCATAAACTACATTTGCATCTTTCAAAGTCTACTTAATCCACATCATCTGAGTGCAGCAGGATGTTGTAACAATATACTCTACTTATACGATGGATAAACACAATGAATCTCGCTTCTTGTTTAACCAAGAGACCATCTACCTTAAAAGAAAAATGCGCTTCCACTAGAACTTCTTTTTTAATCTGCACAACCAACCAAATTAGCATATATGTAATCCACGAGTGAGAAATTACAACCCTTTTATTTGGATTGTGTAAATTCACATTGTGTCCTAGTGCTAAGGCATTAAAAATAATCTTAGCAATGTGTTTTATTTATATGATATCCTATGATTAATTATTGTTGTTATCAATTGAAAGCACCATTTTTAGTAAAATATTATTTTCCCACTTTTCAACACTTTCACCAATTTACTCACATATTTTTTAAAATAAAATATTTCTTTCAATGACTGTTATATTTTTTAAAATTTTACTATCAAGATGAATTGGACAATCACCTAGCTACCAATCTCTTTATGCTATATTCCTTACTCATCCTTTTTTTCACCTTGTTTAGTTTTAAACTGAAATAATAATAAAAGTACATTAAGTAAATTTTATAGTGATCAATATCCAATAATATTTTTTTTTTCTATAATGTCAAAATGATGAAAAATGTCATGTAAGAGATGTTCTAAAAGATGAAAATGATAAGATAATAAGTTTAATTTGAATGCAACTCTTGTGATTGTATATAAAATATTAATTAGTAACAAAGGATCTAATGCTTCACTTACACATTCTCACTAAGGTGTGCCATATTTTTAGAACTACTTTTACCAAACTTTCTAATATAATTTTTTTTTAAATGTCATTTGTATTATAGATTGGATGTTATAATATACAATTGAACCTAATCTTATACACAAGAATAATTTTCAAGATTTATAATAAAGTGATGATAAATTGTTTAGAAAAAAATATATTCCCCGTCTAAAAAATAGGAAGATAAGAAAACTCTAAAATACTTGAAAATAAGAAATTGGTTGAATGGAGTGTAAGGTTTAAATAATTGTGATGCACACAAGAGAAAAGTAGATGAAATCAAATATTTTAATAATCCCTAAATATCGACTTGAAAGTTTTAACTAAAGCATATAGTATTCTAAGCATTGGGTTGTAGGATAATCAATTTCATGGTATTATGCAAATTAAATATTTATGCTTTAGACCATATTTATTAAAAGGTAATTATTGTAACAAATTTGATTTTAATTTTATAATTTGTGAAGTACTCAAATAACCATATACTTAAAATTCTAGACACAAGTATCCTGAAGACTAAAGTAAGTTAAGGGTATCTAAGTATTTGTAATAACCATGCATAGGTATGATGAAAAAAAGGGTTTAGTGAATTAAGATAAGAAAGATATAAGATAAAGGGTATGGAAAAATAAGATCATCAAAACATTCATAGGTCTAAAATTAATTCTGATTTGAACAAACATTATATAAGAAGAATATCACACAAAGCATTATAAAATAAGAATAGTGTTGCTAACAAAATTTGGGTTAATGGAGAAACTATTACCTAATGTTAAGGATAATTATCTCATATTAATTAATTATAATTGGTATTGTAGTATATTAAGTATCAAGATCTACTACATAAAGATAAACTTTCGAAAATCAATATTTCAAAATTACAATAAGTAATTAGCAACATCATATAGAAAATACACTTGAATTTTAACAAAAAAGATAAGAAGCATGTTTCTAGAAAGCCCTATAATTGGAAATTAATAAAATCAACCGTACATGTATATTAGAAGATATGGGAATTTATGTTTTGATGAGATCTAGTACTACTACTAATTTCTCAAATAGAAAATTATCAAACCTCACATATATGAGTCATATTAGGGTGGTAAAATTGAGGGACTTCATACATATGATAGTAGTAGCTAATTATACATGATGATTCTTCATGTTGAGGAGTCATGTTTTATATTTTGTGCATATGTAAGTTTCATATCAAGACCATAGTTAGGTTGTACAAATATTAATATCCCACATAACAATTAAATTATCAAATGATTAAAATTTAATGATAATTTTCTAATATATAAAGTTTTGTATAGATGGAAGATGGGTGTAAAATTGACTATGCATCATTATTTCTTATCTAGTGAATCTATGATGCTTGTGTATAATTTAAACACTATTAGTCTACATATTGATATATTTGATGAGAAAGACTAATTGTATTGGAATACCTTTTGTTTAATACAATTGGTATAATTCTTTTAATATTTCTTTTTAAATAGATTTCTCAGGTTAATCTTGTGTCTAATATTGATATGTAATCTACCCTATATTTAATGTGCTTTCAGTCAAATTGATATATGAATTGATATTACAAACATGATTATACTTGTATTACATAATCTAAAGATGTTCAAATAAACTAGATTATTGTTAATCTATAGGAAATATTAAATTAATTAAATTTTAAAGAAAAAGTGGTTCATTAACATCAAAACCTCACATGGCCCCCCTTGACTTTAGCTTCCTAAAATTAATTTTTGATGACTCATCGAAAGGGAATATAGGACGTTGGGTGAGAGAGGGTGGCATTGTGAGGAATGAAATTATAAAAATAATAGTTCTTGTCTACATGGTCAACCTAGGGATTTATACTTCTAATTTCATTAAGGTGGCAGTTACTTTTCATGACATATCTCTAGCCAAGGATAAAGGTTTAAATTATATCACAATAAAAGGGGATTCAAAGAATGTCATAATGATTCTCTATGATAAGGGATCCCTTGAATTCTCCATGAAGGCTTTAGACATTCATTCCCATCACATTATCTCTACTCTTAGATAGATAAAATTGCCTGACATCCTTAGGGAAGGGAACAAGTCAATTGTAGGTTGGCTAACCTGGACACCTTTATCAGATATTTGCAAACATAGAATTCTATGAATGATCTCCCGAGTGATATTTTTACCATGATTAAATGTGATATAAGCTATAATGTGGAGTAAATATTTATGGGTTTCCATGTTAATAATGGCTTTTCTATAACCTCTTGTCATCATTACACTATGACGGAAATGATTATTTATTTATACAAAGGAAATGGTTTGTTAAACTTCTTTAAACTTTTTCATCTTCTACTATGATCTCGACTACCACGGGTGGTGATTTTATTTAGGTGGAGTGTGATAATTGTGTGACCCTTAAAAAGGATCAGGTCCTTTGACCCATTTTAGAAAGTGGGGATTTTTTCTCCTACATTGAGGCCATGATTGGTCATGACCTCTCTCTTTCTACTATGTTTTATTTCTCTTAAGTTGTTGGTAGGGTTTGTATTATGGGTGTGTCTTTTGTGATGTCAATGGGTCATGTTTTAACTACCAATGGTCTCTTAGTTGACTGGGCTACATCCCCTAAGAAGCCTAAAGGAAACTATAATAACTCTATGAATTTTTTGGTGGTAATGAAGAAATCTCATAGTTGCCAAATGGGTTCAATAGGGAGGACCTCTTGGGGGAATGGAAGGATGTTGTAGTGTTGCCAATGTAGTATGTGATTCTTAATGATAGGCATAAAAGGTTCCACTCTCAAATTTTTCCTATGCTCAACCATTTTAGGCACAATTTTAAGATGAATTCACTCTGAAGATTTCCACTTCTCTTTCTCAGTCAGTTGTGGTGGCCCAGTCAAAGGATAATGTGTTACCCCATCAAGGGTCATTATGATGTTTTTTTTTTTAGTTCAGCCTCACCCATACTCATTTTCCCCATTCAAACCTTACCTTGATTGTGGAAGTATCTAATTGTTCTGAGCCTAATTTTTAGGGTGCGTCTTACTTGACTTTGGTTACTCTCTCCTATAAGAATCCCACATGTGTCAATTTACAAGACATTGCTAAAATAAAAAAAATTTAAACCCATGCTCAATCATAGAAGGACAATAATGTGGACCATGAGGTCATTTTGGATAATTATTTTTTCTATTTGGTCTAGATTCTCTGAATGGACGCTGATGATTCCCATACTAATGTGATTGGGTTATCCCCTAATACTTCTTTGTCGGTCTAAGTCTCCCCTCCCTATTACCTTTTTTTTTTTTTTTTCTCTTGGAGAGATTAGTTTGGAAAAGGTTGTTGACAAGGTAAATGAATTATGCACTCCCTATAATAAATATAATGAGACCATTAGATGGTTGCTGGTTTAGTTGAACACTACTAAAAGAAAAATCATTAGGCTAGAGGCTTAGGTTGAGGTGTATATGAGGGTTGGGGATTGGTACTTTGACAACAAGAATGAGAACGTCTAGGCGAATGCTAGTGATATCATTGACAAACTTAATAAATGGGTTTCCATGGACAAAGAGGTGAAGGCTCTAAAAGAAAATATGGCCTTACAGAAGGAAAGGAAGAATATGGAGAGGTCTATCTCTATTCTTGAGGTTAAGAAAGATGTGTTGAATAATAATTTGAATGATATGCTTTCCTTTAGTAGGAGATAGTGAATAATATGTTGGGCTCGATTTCGGTCCTGTACTAGGAGTTAGATAGGAAACATGCCAAGTAGAAGACGTCTCCTAAAGTTATTGCTAGAGCTTTGGAGTAGTATAGTAAAAAATTAAGGATCATGTTTATTCCATATTTTTATTCTTCCCAAAGAGATCAATAAAATCAAAAGGCCCTCCTTTTGGGAGAAGTTGATTTTTTTCAGTCAAGAGTGACATAATGTGAAAGTCCCTAGTGCATAGGCTTTCTATTTGTGTCTCCTCGAGGGTGCATTTTGGTGTTTTGATTTTCAATCTTTTTTTTGCTTTTATCTAGTTTTGGTTCAAATGGTGGGTCTTTCATACATCATGACACCTCTCTTTTTTACCGGTGGACTATTATGTAAGGGTTTGGGCCCTTTCTTCATTTATTAAATCAAAACATCACATTTTTTGTATAAGAACTTGTCTCGATTATTTTACGAAAGCTATGATGTTGTACATCTATAAACAATTTTAGTGTAAGATATTTAAAGGATTCTATTAAAACTGAAAGATTATCTATTTTTACACTCATGACTAACTAGCACATTAATGTTGTTTATCTTTATCAAAAACTAGCACATTAACGTTTGTTAGTCAATGTTTCAAGGGAAAAAACATTGAGTTATCGAAGATGAATGTAGAAGACATGTTGATAGAAGAGATCAATACATTGTGATATTTCCTTTGGTAAAAATTCATAGTATGCTTGATCAGGACTAATTTAGACTAGATAAAAAACAAGAAGTAGTAATTTTTCATTTTTCATTTTTTGAATTCTATTAATAAATACTTTAGAAAACCTTATACATATCTATCATGGAAGAATATAAGACACTATTATTAGTCTAGAGTCTTATGAATAAACCTTTCTTACAAATGCTCCATTTAAAAAAAAAAAAATATTGGAAAAATCCTAAACGATCATCTCAAAACATTAAATGTACTTCTCAATCAATTACTATTAACAGAAATCAAACTAAATGAAACTAGAAGAAGAGGGTAAATGCATAATACTACTTTATTTTTAAGTGATTCATTGTAGAATGTGAGTATCAAAAACAGGGTAATGGTTCTTGAACAAAACATGAGAACATTATAGGTGTCTTTTTATTAAAAAAACCAAGAGAAAGCCAATAGATGATTCTTGTAGTGGTATCCTAGTTATATGGGATGGGTCAGAAGATCGAGGGGATGTAAAGAAGGCTAACATGATTGTTTTATACTAAGAAGCCTGACTCTAAATGCACCTTACTAAATTGAGTTTTCAACATATTGTTAATCTATGAGGTTTATGGAAATCTAGATGCCAAAAGCAAGGAAAGGAGAGGTGTGTTGTCGGCTTTCAAAATATGTTGTCGGATAAAGAAAGATGATAATTATTATGTTGAGAGGCATTCCTACAGTCACAGCAGGGGGGGGAGTGAAGGCATCCGTGTATACACTAAAGAAAATGGAAACCTATTGGTGGCCATGCATCGTAACTGCTCCAAGTATGTGTGGACCATTAAAGAAAATGGCAGACGTAATTGATGAAGATGAAATGACTAGATTCCTTTTGTTTATTATTAATGGTGTTTGAAAATATAACGTCAAACGTAGCAGTTACATGCAACAGAAGAAAGAAGGAAGGAAGGAAATTTATTGTCTTTAAATGAAACCATTTTGTCTCTGAGATATCTTTGTTTTGCAATTATAGTCATTGCATCATTGTTGAGAAGGATTTGGAGTTATCCACCAGAATTTGCAGGTTAGATTTAATATATATATGTAATCTGAATTTCAATTTCTTTTTTGCATGTTATTGATCTTAGATTGAATGATAGACATGTGAGAAGAAGAATACAGGTTGGAGGAATGACGTTAGTCTGAAAAGAACCAAATGGTATCGACGGTGGAGGAAGGCAACCATTTTGGGAAGTGCTTACATCTCATCAGAGACTGGTATCTCATGAAGCTTTTCCTTACAATCCATTATATATATATCTTCTATGAATCAACAAAACATTTATATTACTGCTTTTTTTCTATGGCCTTGCATGTAGAGTAATTTTGTTGGATGATATGAACTATGCTGTGAGTAAACGGCATGATATTAGAAGAGTGAATGTTTTAAATTCTTGCTTTGTTGGGTGAGGACACCACAATGGCTGGTATGTTGAATATTTATATTATTTCCTACACTTATTTCTATTCAGCTCTGGTGTAGAAGCTCAAGTAAAATGATTGGCAGATGGCATTGCACTTACTACACATTTTTGTGGTATTGTGGAAGCAGATTTTTCTACTACATGTGAGCTTTTTCTTGAATCGGTTTGTTTGTTCTTCACCAATGGCTAAAGAAAAAGGAATGTGGCCTGATGAATTATGTGTAGAAGTGGAGAATACCATTCTATAGTTAAAATATGTACAAGAGTGGAGAATATTAATTCCACAATTACAAATGCATTGGAAAGTGGAAAATATCAAAGGACTTCAAACATATGGAAGTTTAAAATATAAAGAATATGTCAAACCTGGTTAGCAATTCTCTCTTTTTAGAGTAATTAAAATGAAAGTTTCTTAAACCATAATGATTTGATGCATCTGCATGCCCTATTCAAAATCTCTCATTTTTACACAAGCAAGAATAATAACAAATGTTTGCATGCCCTATTCAAAATCTCCCATTTTTATTTAAGCAAGAATAATAACAAATGTTACAAATATATATTATATAATTGTTACAGAAAAATATTAATTTTAAATTATTATTTAAAAATATTAGTTTAAATTTCTTATTTAGAAAGATTGAAAGAATTTTTCTTTTTTAAAAATATAAATACAAAAATATAATTTATGCTTATACAAATAGCACAAAAATAATATTTATTTTTTAATTTTTAATTTAAAAAGATAAAAAATATAATGTTTCTAATTTAAAAAATCAAAATTTGTGCCTATACAAATAGTGCAAAAATGATATTTAATTCTTAATTTTCAATTTTAAACCTTGGTTATTTTGCAGGACCTAATTTTAAGGTCATGTTTTAGAAATTAAACAGAAAAAATATATTTTTCTAAAATTAAGTGTTCCTTCATTTAACAATTAAAAAAATAGAAATTAGTTTAATTTTAGATTTTGAAATGATTTGCATGCAAAAAGACAAAATACAATAGAAATATGAATACCATAATATGTGCTTTAGTTGTTTTAAAACATTAGGATCCTTCTAATTTATTGAAGTTATTACTGTGAATAATATATATTAGTTACATATTAAATATAGAATAAAAGTTTAGATAAAGCAAGTTATTTCTTATAAAATAGATGTTTCCAAGTTTTGTTTGCGAAAAGATCAAGAGTGTAGTAAAGATAAGAAAGATAGAGAACTTAGTAAGTTTTTTTTAATAAAAATACAAAACTTAGTAAGTTAGAAGAAAATTATGTTAATTATTTGTAGCGAAAGAATGGATTTTTCATAGAGACATGGCATTAAGAGATGCACAATTTTAATAAATTAAAGAAACATTATATGTAATGAAGTATAGATTTTAATATAAAAGAATACAATGTTCAATCTCCGTGATATATTCTAAAATATTTTTTAAAATTTCTATTTCATTTGTGATAAACTTTAGAAAGTATATAGGTACTTCATCATATGAAATAATTTATTCTAAAAAGAGAAGAAATTAGACATGAAAATTCATGGGCATTTGTAGGGATATGAATTATATGTTTACATACAAATAATTAATTAAATTATTTCTTTTTTTGAACTTACAAATGTATTTTTCTCATAATATACAACAAATTTGAGTTAGAAGAATAATGACAGATACATATTTAAATATATGTAAGAGGACAAAACACTTAGTGCACATGTCCTAACCATGGTAGCTTATGTTACCTAATTAAATAAAAGAATAAAAACAATATTGTAGCTAGACATAAAAGAAATTATGCCATTCTTTATCTTTATTTGCTAATATAATTTAGATTTGACATCAGTATTATCATGTTTATGTCTCTCTTATTATATTTAATAAATTGGTAAATAAGTTTAGTTTAATTAATTAGTATATTCAAAGTAGAGTAATAAAAGTTGTCAATGTAGTGTTTTTTCTATATAATTAATGTAAGTATAGATATAATATTTATCTTTTTATTTAATTAAATTTTAATATATGAATATTTTTAATGGATTTTAGATAGAAAATAAAAATAACATAGATATATTATTGAAAGGAATCATGGAGTTTAATTAAATAAATAAAATATGGAAAACTAGCTTAAGCATAGAAGAACATCTATATCAATATAACAAATATAACTCTCAAATTTGAAAAATTAATGAATTGATCAATATTAACCATTTTTTTTTAATTTAAAAACTATAAGACAAAACTTCATCCACCAAGTTGAATCATAACTCTAATCCTAATGCCTAAATCAAGTTAACACTACCCTTAACAATAAACTAAATCAAACTTTAACCCTAATTTATCAATGGCCTTAAACCTAATTGAATTGTAATCTTATTTGAACCCTAATCCTACCCTAATGGTAACCATGATCAATAATTGTAATTTTATTATAATGATAACATAGGCACAACCTTAATCAAATAGTACCTACATGCTCATCCTAACTCCAACCCTAACCAAATAGTAAAACAAATTGAACCCTATCCCTAAAAATAATTTAACAATAAACCAAAATGCTTGACCATAATAGTAAACAAATTATACCCTAAACCTAGCAATAAACCAAGTTGAACCCTAAGCCCCTTTAACATAATTGAAAAATTCACTTATTAAAACCATAATTCTATTAGTAACATAACTTGAAACTAATATAAACCAAATGGAATCATAAACCAAATTTAACCTTAAGTCCTAACCTAACCATGATGTAAATCCTAACAACAGTCATAACCCTTACCCTAAACCTAGCCCTAACCATAATACTAACTGTAGCCCTTAATCCTAACCCTAACTATGATAACAACCCTATCTCTAGCCATAATTATAACCATAACCCTAAACCCTAAGCCTAACCATAATCTTAACCTCAATCATTTTGTAAATCCTAACCCTTATAGTTAACCATATCCCTAACCCTATCTATAACTATGATGTAAGCTTTATCCCTATCCATAATCCTATTTGTAATCGTAAACAATAATCCTAACCATAATCCTAATCCTCTAACTCCAACCCTAATCCCAACCATGATGTAGATCCTAACCCTAACCCTTTACCCTATCTCTAACCCCATCCCTAACCCTATCCATAGGATGAATCATGTTGTAAACTCTAACCATAATCCTAACCCTAAAACTTATCCTAGCCCTAACTATGATGTAAAACCTAATTGTAATCCTAATCCTAACTCTAAACTCTAATCCAAACTATAACCCTAACCCTAACCATAGTCCTAAGCCCCAACACTAACCATAATCCTTACCCTAATTGTAACCTTGATGTAAATCCCGACCCTATCTATATTAACTACTGCCATTGCTTTGAATAATTTTTTTTATCAAATAATATTATGATGTTAGTGTTACTTCAATTGTAACTGAGCTAACTTCATCAATGAGAATAACAAAATAGTTATAATTTATATCATTTTTAATTAGCTTACCTTTTATAATCCTTCCACTTTCACCAAAGCTATTAGAAAAAGATCCTCCACATACTCCACTCCTCAGCAAAAAATAAATCATATAGCATATATATTAAATGCTCCAAAGTAAATTCAAATTTATATTAATACCATAAACCTAATTAAACCTTAACTTTAACCTTAAAATGAAGCTTCATTATATAATCCTAACCCTCACACCATGCTTTATCCTTAAACTCTAACTCTATTTGAATACTAATGCTAAATCTAACTGTAATTAAACCCTAACCCTAATCCTAATCAATATGTAAATTCTAACCCTAGGAATAACCTTAATTATAACCTTAAAACTAACCATAACCCAAACCCTAAAACTAACCCTAATTTGAATAATAATGTAAACACTAACTATCATCCATATCCTAATTTTAAACCCTATCCCAAACCATAACCCTAACCCTTACCATGATTCAAATCTTAAACCTAACCATAATCCTAAGCCCTGGTCCTATCCATAATCGTAACAATAACCCTAATCATAATGCAAATCCTAATCATAATGTTGACCCTAAACCTAACCTTAACCATGATGTAAACACTAACATTAATCCTAACACTAACCATGATATAAACCATAACCCTAGCTATAATACTAATGTTAACCCTAACACTAACCTGAATGATGATCTAAACCATAACCATTACCATAGTCCTAGCCACAACTCTAAACCATTACCTTAATCATAACCCTAACCCTAACCGTAACCTAACCTAATCATAACCCTAAACCCTAATTCTAAAATTAGGGAATGGCTCTATAGCCCTTAGGTCCACCAATCATCTATTACAATGTATTAATAATATATAAAAGACATTAATATCTTGGTTCAACCTAAGGGTTGGATAGTTTTTCCCCTAAAAAATAACCCTAAACCTAACCCTTACCATGATGTACACCCTAACCCTATTCATAATTCCAAACATGATGTAAAACCTAATCCTAACCATGATGTAAATTTAAACCCTAACCATAACATAATAATAACCCAAACCAGAAACCCTAACCTAAGCAATAACCCTAACCCTAACCATAACCCTAATTAAATTTGAAAACTAACCTTCAAACGAAGCTCTATTATATAGCCGAAAACCTAACAACGTTCTTTATTCTTAAATCCTTACCCTTCTTGAGTCATAACACTAACTCTAACCTTAGTTTAGTTGTAATACTAGCCCTAATCCTAATTAAACCCTATCCCTAATGCTAATATTGATTCTAATTGAACCTCCACCCTTACCCCAAGCATTATCCTAAAATAGCAACTCTAATTGATAACTAAAACCAAATATAGCTATTATTCTATCTATAATACTATAATTCCCTCTAATCTAGACCTTAACCCTAACCCTCACCTGATAATGACCCAAAACCTAACTTTATATCTAATTATTAATTATAATCTTTAACCTAACTTTATATCTAATTATTAATTATATATAACCTTATAATCCTAACTATATAACCCTAACCCTAATCTTAACCTTAACCCTAATTAAAATCACTAAGATTAACTCAGATCGTAACCCTTACCCCAACCCTAACCTTAATCCTAAGTACAATACTAACTCTCATTATAACTATAACCCTAACCCTCATTATAATTATATCTCTAATGCAAAACCTAATCCTAAGCATAAACCTGACTATGATATTAGCCCTAACCCTAACCCTAATCTTCAACTAAAGCCCACATAATTGTTATTCTATCATGATCATAATCTTATGTATAACCATAGTCCCACCCCTAACTATAATCGTAACCTTAACTCTAACCAAGTTTTAAACCCTGACCCTGATATTATACACTTAATAACTATAAAACAATATTACAGTTTCAAAATAAGAATATAATAGTATTATACTTATCGTATAGCATTATATTAATATAATATTACTAATAAAACTATAAAAATAATATATAACTAATAATAATTTAAAATAATAATATAATACATTTAAAATATTTCAAATTTATATTATGAATATTATTTTCAATAAATTATAAAATAATATCATAATAATCAAAACAATATAAATTAATAATAATAATATATTATAATATTATTCCACCAACAAATAAAAAATAATAATAATAATTACAATAATAATATTACATATTATTGCAAAAAACATTAATAATATAATATTATATAGTTCTATTTTGAATTTTTTATCGTTTCCCATGTTGCCCTGCCATTGCTACTAGCTTACATATATTTGATTTTAATCAAATATATATTTAATATGCCGAAAGATATCTTCTGAAAGCATCAAGCATGACTATAAGAAATAAATAAAAGATGCACGTCCATTTTCAACGATCAAAGATACTAAACTCGTAACAATACCAGATTTTAATATTGCTAAAGTTAGTTAAAAGTTTTCTTCATATTTTTTCTTTTATCAATGCGATCATGACTATGCGTGTCTTTTTCTACTCCGATACTCGTCAAAAGGATCCCTTTGGTCCTCCACGGAGAAAATGGAAGTTCAATTTAATCTTGATGGCCTAATTTTTCTTCGTTTGTTACATCTGTGAACATCAGTATTGTATTTCTATGTTCACAATGGCTTAGTGGGCCAGGCCTTTATTGTCTTACTAATTTGTGCGTAGTCCAAAGCATAATGTTCTGCTGTCTATCTTGGAAAACATATATTTATATTCAGTTTACCGAGTCAAACTGGATAAAATACACAACTAGAAATATTAGAAGTTCTAAATGAAAAAAGATAACACATAAATTATTTATTTTTTATTAATATGTTTTTTATTAGCTAAGTGGAAAAAGGGTCCCACTCTTTGACTTATAACATCAAAATAAAGATAGAAAATAACAAAGTCTATTGCACCAACACAACATAAAAAAACTAATATCAAACAACAAAACTAAACTAAACCTATGTTAAGGATCAAAAACACAAAAGACTAAGTTGAATTCAAATTTTAGAGGTTTATCAAAGCATTCCATTCATCAACCATAAGGATTCATCTTTCACTTCTTTTATCTAGTACAAATCTCTTTTTTTTTTCATTGGTAAGGGGCTGAAGCTGAATCGCGTTAGACTGGAGATATGAACAAGTGAGACCACATTTTTGAGGGGCTTCATCCTCATATATGTTCAGTATTAACACCCTTATATCTTCTTATGCCATCATATCTATTCTTCTCCTTAGTTTCCCTACTCCTTATCACTCCACTCATTCTCCTCCTTATCACTCCATTATCTCTTTAGTCTCCTTATCACTTTGTATCACCTAACGCCTAATCTCTCTAGCTAACTCCTTAAACTTTATAATATCTACCTTGTCACTCCATTCTATAGCTTCCACAACTGGTAGACTTCTACTTGGCCAAGGCTTGAGGGAAGTTCAGTGTGTATCATCCATCTCATTGTAGGGGAGTCATGTTCCTTGGGAGAACAACCATCAACAACATGTTTGTATCTATCTACCAATTAGCATCATGGCATGACCACCAACGTTTGTCCATCCTATGATCGTCTAGCCTTATATTGCTTCATTTCTTCTCGTGACTCTTCTCACTTCCTTCCTAGCTTTATTAGGCTTCTCTTCCAACCTTCCCTTTTCCTGGTCAAGGTCCTCCTATAGATTAGCCACAAAAGCCATAGAATAATGCATTAGATCTTTAGTAATAGAAAGCAACATAGCTAGGGGGTCCTCAATATGATAGATTTTTCTATCCTTGTCAACAAATAGTGTGGGTTAACAACTGCTTTTCTGCCAAGGGGATTTGATGGGGATGCAATATCTACTCTACTACAAATTCTGAGGGGTTTCTTTGTGGTGGACGAATTAGTAAGCCAATAGAGTCTCTTGGAACCCTATTAGTCATGTTGGTTTGAGGAATGATATGGGGGCAGTTCTATTAACATTAAATTGATAATGACAATATATTAAATCTTGATGCAAAGGATGATATCCTATTAACATTAAAGGCTTCTAGAGATGAGAAGACATGGAATGGAAAATTAATTTTCTTAATAGACTTGAGATGCTCTAATAACAAAAAGTGATAGATTTGGACAACCCTAAAAATGACCTTCTAGCAATAAATTTTTTATTAAGGGCCAACTTATCTTGTCGAGTGGCTTAGGAAGAACTATATTCTAGTCTTTTTTGAAATGATTAAAATTCTATTCCTTTTTTAGAAAACCCCCAATGAATTCCTTTTCCCTTTATTTATGACATCCTTTAATTTTATGCAAATTAGTACTTGTTAGATATGTGAGATAGTGCTGTCATTAATGTCAAAGTGATATGTGTGGATTGCTCCTTGATATGTGAAGGTCTAGAAATTAGTGTTCAGATGTTGTTATGATGTTTGGTGGTTATATTGAGTGCGTATGTGGTGTTTTTGGAAGATGATAGTATTGGAAGCTAAAATATGCATGAAAGAGTATTTAAAGTAATTATGGGAGAATTTAATGTCTATGTTATATGAATATTACACTATTCTGTTTTCAGGTTCTTAACAAGTCATGTGTTGAACTTAGTTATTGTAGATTGTTGATAGTGAGGTTGTCTATCAAGACTAGTTTGGAGAATGCTCTGCATTTATCTTTAATGATTTTTCATGTGTTATGGCTTGGATGATATTTTCATATTGTTCATGTAACATTCTAGTTGAAAATTCAAGTGTTAGTTTGCTCCACAAGTCATGTTGTTTTGTTGTTCAGCATTATCATTTATGTTGATATTTGGTTGACATAGTTGGTTCATCTCATTTGTATCATACTCTTTTGGTATGGATATGCATTGGAGGTTGAGTTAAGGTGTTTCTATGGGTCTTACTGTGGCATTAAAAATCCACATTAATTCATTTGCATTGGATAATGTTTTTGGGCTGACTTGTTAGCGTGCTTTATTTGTTTATCTAAAAATTATGTTTGATGCTAACTTTGAAAGAAGTGTTGTTGTGTGCAGTTTATTATAATCAATTGTGGAAGACATATTATGATGTATTTGGATCCACTTTATCTCCTAGAGTGGACCACATTTACCATAGTTTCTCAGGGTGGCCTATTTTGTGTAAATTATGTTTGTTCTATTTATGGTCAGCCTAGTTGAGATTTTTGGTGAATAAGATGATATAAATAAATGCACAGATGTGTGAATTTGTGTAGGGATTGATTGAAAGTGATGTGGAAGTATATATGGGAAGAAGTACAAATATCAGTTTGTGATGAGCCTTGATGATCATATCATTCAAAATGATAGAGTTTTGAGGCAACAAATATGTGTGTTGTGTTTGCCATGATATCGGCAACTTGAACCAAAGGTTCAATGATAGTTTCATGATCACATCTTTTTCATTTCAATTCATCAGCCTATTAAAAGACAATGAGTTATTTTGGTAGCTTGTGTAGATTTGTAACTTTCTCTAATATCATGCTACTTAGTTTGCAAGTCCATTGTATCTTGCCTAAGGTTGTGTGACTTAGCTTGCAATTCTAAACTGTGAGTTGTGAGCTTCCTTGGCCTTGTGCCGAAAAGATTGTATTTAGTTACTCATATAGTGAGTGTGATTCTCACTATGTTCTTTCTTATATTGGGTTTTCCATGTAAATACTAGGTTTTCATGTGTTTGGTGTTCATTTCTTTATCTTTTATTATGTTTGGATTGCTAAAAATAATTCATATTTTTTTGTGATAGAAAAAGTTTAAGGATTTTCTTAAGAGTCATACATCCCCTCTTAGTCTTGTGGGGTATTTAACAACTAGTATTAAAGAGTGAGGATCCTCTAGGAAAAGTTTAATCACTTGAGGAAGGTTCGAGATGGAGCATGATAGTGGATCAAAAGTAACAAAGTTTGTTGTCTCAAATTACTCCTTTTGGAAGGAGTGGATGGAATCTTATTTGGATTCTAGGCCATTTGGAATATGGCACGCTATTAAGAATGGTTATACTCCTCTAATTGGTGGTCCTTCTATTGTGGATGAGATTAGATTGCATGAAAATAATGTCAAGGAAAGAAATGATTTTATCACTGGTTTGAGTGATTCAAAGCTCTTGAACACCATGTCTTGCAAGTGTACAAAGGAATTTTAGTATAAGTTGAAAATTATTTTATAATATCAAAAATTACACCTTGTACAATTCAATGCAACAAATGGTACCCTCCTCCACATCATCGAAGTTCATGCCTACCACTTTTGTCCTTTTGTCCACCTAGATTTCTTTATCGGCTCCAAACTGGAATATTACCAACTCTGTCAACTTGTCATCCTCAGGACACTAGCACAACGTGGAGACATCTGAGTGACACACTAGCATCCTATGAATATGATAGTCTGCAGGTGGTCATTTGAGCATTATGCCTATTCTTGGAAGAAATCATAACACCTCTGCATGCAGCCACCGGCGTCATTTTTCCTTCTAGGGCCTATATCTCTCCAATTTGAAGGCATTTTGGGGATTCTTGATCATTTTTCTTGCAGGTTGAAGCTTTTAGAAATCTTCATGGGGAATATTCATAGGTTATCACAAGACCACCATTGTTGTTGCAACCTCTTGAATAACTCATGGTGTCATCTTCACAAGTGTTGGAGGAAGTTCACTTACTCTTCTTGGTTCATTTGTGCATCTATAATCTCTCATTTTCAATCTATTTATTTTCTTAATCATATCTCTTTTATATTAATTATTTTGATTTTCCTCATTGCTACTATATGAGTTATCTATGGAGGTGGAAACACTATAACAAGGGTCCAACTAAAGAAAACTCTAGAATGAAACTGCCAACATTTTTCTTTTTCGCTTGTGTGTAGGTTGATGATCGTGGGAAGGTAGTCATCTTGTGAGAGGGTTCAATCATGGACAGGTTGTGAGCTTCCCTCATTCCTCCTTCCCATTTCATTTTAATATTATCCATTCTATTTTATTAACTTAGTTTATCATCTTTCTGTGTTTTTATAATAATATAGTTGCACCTCTCACTTTTTTGGATGGCTTTTGTACCTTGTCCATATAGGGCGATAGTGCATCGCACTTGTCTCCCAATTTTGTGTACTCATCCTCAATACAGAGGATTAACATATCCATTCAGGAGCTCTATTTAATAGTAATTTATCTTATTCTATATTTACTTTTTCATTTTCATCCGTTGCCTCACCCTTAGCGCTAGTTAAGTGAGGTAGGGCGAAGGTAGGATTGCTCCTTAGAGTCCATCACCTTGAGGATAATAAATCTCATCCTCTATATTTTGGTGAACCTGATGTGAAACAATTGCATTATCATTTTCCTTAATCTTCATTTCTTAACTTCATTTAAAATATAAAGCAAAGTAAAAAAATAAAACAAAAAAAAGAAAGACAAACATAATAACATCTCAACTTTGAAACAAACCTTAAAACAATTATCTTTATCATAGAGTGCTATATAATTATGACATCCTAGTAGTGTGGTTGAAGTGTTGGGAATCTTGTCCATGAACTTTACAACCTAGACGTCCATGGGAGTTATTGTGAGAAGGATTGCCAGGAGGAGTGTTCCTACAAATCGCTAAAATCCTCCTAGGTCAGGTCCAATGTTTAATGATCAACTTCCTGACCCAAATGATTTCTTGGATTCTTACCCTCTTAAAACCATTTTGATAGGGATTCCTTCTCCATCTAATTCACAATCAGACTCTTAGATCAATTCTCTCAGAAATTCTCCTCCATCTTTGCCTCATGTTGTTGATCATGATTCTATTTTTACCATTGGTTTTGAACAAATTAACATGCTAGAGTATAATCTGAGAAACTTTGAGGGTTTCCTGAATCAAGAGAATGTCCTCCCCCAAAATAAAAATTTTGTTATCACTTTGAGAGACATGTTCATCTTGGATAGAAGATGCCTTGAGATGTTAAGGGAATTGTCTATGATTGTCAGAAAGCATGTGCCTTTGGCTGGTGCCTCTCCGTAGGATGGCTAGTCCAAAACTTGTGGTTCTCATCTTGGTATTGACATACCTGGCTTGATGGTACACATGGTTGATATCAGGTCGACTATTCCTAGCATCAATGCCTCATCCAATCTCTCGAGTTACATGGGTATGTCTAGTAGCTCGACCTCTGCCTCTGTTGCTGCTCATATCTCTATAGTCAGCACTCGTACTACATCTGCCAATGGAACTGATCCTCTTGGACATACTGGTGGAGGTGGTGTCACATACAACCCACCTCCACCTCCTTTGCTCTCTAATCTTGTCTTGAACACTATCTTACGGAACATTAGGTAGTTACAGTTACAACTTACAAATTTGGTCTCCACTTCTAGTCAATCATCTATGAATGCATATTATAGCAAGAGTCCCCTTGAAATTATTGTCCTGAACACCATCCTTCCTTCTGCAGTCGAATTATTGAAGTTGTAGACACATAAATTTGTCCACGAATTACATCAATATTAAATATTTATTTAATGAACTAATATTCCTCTATCAATTGAATTTATATTTAATTAATTCACCAATAGCCTTTTCTTCTATCCTAGTTAAATAAACTTAATGAATTTATTTCATTACTAACTATAGTCCCATCTATTAAATAATTAATAAATTTATTTAATTCCCCTTTTTATTTAAATAAATTAAACATTTATTTAGAATCCCCAAATCAAATCCACTTTTAGATAAATCAATATTTATTTAAAAATGCCTCATCCACTTGCATTCCCCTACAAATGCAAGTTGCATATTTTAGTTGAAATAAATGATTCATTTTAATTAAAAAACTCCACTTTATCTGCACCCACTTGCTTCTAGATTCTTCTAACCCCTTCTAATTTAGCCTAATCCCTCTTTTGATTATTTGCACAATCCTAAACCAAAATTGACCCCCAACCCATCATCTAAACCATTTACACACTTATAGAGTCATAAATGCTTCCCTTATTCAACACACTAACCCACATGGGTCTTGACCCTTTAGTCAAGGCTTAACCATGGGTAAACTTTGCACAAGAGCTTAACCATTGGATAATAACCTTACCATTGGATAATAAATTTATCCAATAACCCAACCCACATGAGGTTACCCTCGTGTCTTCTCAGGCATGAAATGCTACTTCCCTCTCCTCTCAAGCCATCTCATGCTGACACTTGTCCTCATGGAATTGGGTTTAGAACCATCACAAAACCATCACATAGACCATGAATCATGCAATCTTGACCCTCCACAAACTAGATCAATCTTTACCATTCAATATTGTATTTTTCCTATAAATAGAATCCTTCTCCTCAAGTAGAGGAGAAAGAACTAGAGCATTGCTATTACACTAGAATGTTGCATAGGTATTTAGAGATTTCTCATAGAATCATTATTTGAATTTTCATAGCATTTGTTTATCATTTACAACCATCTTGAATCTCCACATGGAATTCATGGCTAGTGATAAAAGATGAGAGCTCCACTCATTTGGAACTTGGGGAGGGAAGAAACAAGGGAGAAGTATCACAAGTCATCATGGAGGCATCTTAGGAAGGCTCTCCACCTTTCTTTCTTTGTTAAGCTTCTTTTATGTTTTTAAAATCTTGTTTGATATGTTTTGAAATGGTTTCTAGTTAATTTTTCTATGGTTTTTGGTTGGAACTAACATACTAATGTTGAACTTTGTTTGTGCCTTGTACCCACTTCTATCAACATCAGAAGTTCGATAGGTTCAATGGTGATAGGGACCCTAATGTGCACATTGATTATTTTATGACCATGTGCAGCAACTACCATATCTTGGACTTTGTTTTTCTTAAACTATTCTTGTGGTCCCTTAAGGGAACCATGTTAGAGTTGTACAACTCCCTACTAAATCATTCTATCCACACCTCTTATTAGCTTATGGAACTTTTCCTTAAACAGTTTCAGGCTAACATTGGCAGTAGGGTTGCTATCGTTGACCTTGTTCACTATAAGCAAAAATCCAATAGAAAGGTCATAGACTTTATATTGAGATAATAGTCAATCTCTATCAAGATCCCCTTTCCCCTACTCGATAGCGATTTTTATAGGAATTTAATTGGCAACCTGCAACCGACATTAAGGGAGAAGTTATCTCATAATCACTACCAAAACTTTGCCAATATGTGTTATGCGCTCACAAACTACCAGCACACCATGTTGCAGTTCAAAGATTCTACTTTGAACCCTAATGATGGGTCCTTCATAGGTACATCCATGGAATGGTCTATAAATAACAAAGACATAGCTAAAGTTGTGGTTGTTCCTCTAATGACTGCTACATAGGAATCACAACAAAATAGAGTCTTTGCTAAATTGAATGACTCTTACTTAAGCATAATGTAGCAATTGTTAAAATATAATCTAATTACCCTTGTTGAGGTTACACCACTACCTAATAACAGATCCTATCCACGGTGGTACGATGGGTCAAAATTTTGTCATTACTATCGTATACCTAGTCATGACACTGAGCGATGTTATCATCTTTGGAATATTGTCCAACACCACAATGATAATGGTGCGATTAAAGTTGATGCATGAAAGAATAAGTCAAACAAGTCTATTGATAAGACCAACAGTGATTTGTAGATCTGTACACCAATCCATTTCCCTCACATTCGATGAATTTTATCTCTGCATCAGATCCTCGTTCGAATGATGGTCCATTTGTGAACATGGTCACCATAACTCCTATTTGCTCACCTCCTAACTAGAAGGAGAAGGTTTCTTACACATCATTATCATTCACCCCTCTAGATGCCTCGTAATATAGAGAGATTTCTCCTCTATACATCCCTAATAAATTGAATGATCAAACTATCGTGGGTGTGATGGTTGACCCATCATGAAGAGTCGATGTTATTATGGAGGAGACTCTATTCATAATCGGTTGCATACGTCTGTGTATGATGAAAGATGAGTAACCTTGAGGACAAATGATAATTTCTTTGTTCCTCCTTTGGGTAGAATCAACTTGATGATCCTCATGGGACCCAAGGTTATGTCTTCTACATATGTGATCATTCCTAAATTGGACCTATTTTGGGTTAAACTTGGCATTCTCTGGTTGATTGTTGTGGATGTGATCCCTTCAGTGATTCATAAATACCTCAAGTTCCCCCATGAGGGTTCGGTGCATGTCATCTAGGATACTGTATATCGACCCTTGGTAGCCCATGGATGATTTTTGTTGGATTATTTTTGGCTTGCTCTAGTGGGGCTCACGCTTCTCCATGGTGACTTGATATACCACACTTATTATTAGTATAAGATGGGGGATTTGGCCCCTAAATCAACTCAGCCTAGTTATTTATTTCCTCTTCCTACATCTACCTCTTCTCCATTTACTCATGTCTTGGAGCAGATAGTGGCTCATGTCCCCTCATTATCGTGGGCTAAGAATAATCTTGTTCTTTCGAATATAACTCTGCATCCACCCAAGATTGCACAGCCTCTAGGGGTGTCTTCTATTCCTACAGTTACACCTTTTGCAGACAATGGAAAGGCACCCGTGCTATCAAATTTTGTGGCCCTCCCTCCCTTTGAGATCCCAGTCATGGCCAATATCCCTTGTCCCTCTTGATATGAGAGAAGGAAGTGATCCTCTCATGTTCGTTCATTAGTGCTTGCTCCTTTTTCATAGCCTAGGTTGACACCCTTTGCTCCTCCAACTGCTCCTCAAGAAAAGTGAGGTAGGGTGCCTATTGTTGTGAATATGGTATCTATCTCAGATGCACCTCCTATTCCATTATTTGAGTCTTCTCCTACCCACAACAAGGTTTTGGAGGCCTCTCCTATGGAGCATGATCTTTCTGAGCCCTCTCAGGCTTTAGTTGGTGGCCCTCATCTCCAACATAATTAGTGTGTGTGTGAGTGTAAGTGCAATTGATGGGTCATGGCTTGTGAATGCAATGCTTCTCTATAATCTATTAGTGCATCTATAGCACCCAATTTTATCATATCAACTCTTGTCTCATCACTCTCTCATGTTTCTGCATCATCTTCAGTTTTACTGCTAGATGTTATCGAGCCTATCAATGAACCTCCCTCTGAACAAGTGTAGTTTTTCATCGCTCCTTCTTTGGACTTTGGAACCACCCCTCATTATCTCCTTTCCAGACGTATCTCCATTTTCTCATCCTATTGATATGTTTCATATGTAGAAGGTGTCCCGCGCAACTTTTTTTTCTCCCCCTTCATCATAGCCATTCCAGCATCAGTGTTTCCCTAGGGTCCTTCAGCCTACTACGGTTGATAGGAGACCCGTTTCTCTTGTCACACCCAAATGTAAGCTTGAGTAGGGACCCATTCTATAATTTTGATGGCAAAAATCCTCACAAGCATATTCTTCATCCTTTTCTCTACCTATTCCAGTGTCTTCTACTTTGCCTGTTTCTATGTGTGTGGTTGAGATGACTCCACTTTCTCCTCAGATTATCATTACCCCTCTTCTGAAGGCTAGAAGTCCTATTCTTGTTTCATTTGCTTTGACTGAGTCACCTGGTTCCTCTATAGAGGCTTGCATGTTTGGCTCCTTGGAGGACATCCTTACATTGTCCATGATCTTTTCCCAATCATTGACCCTTGTCTCCTTCAACCTTGTGGATGTAGATGTTGTTGCTACTTCATCCCTCACCCTCGCTACTAGTGAAGTTCCTCATGATGCTATTTTAGTAATCCCTCTCTAAGCTCATCCTCCTTCTCCCTATAATCTAGATTGGGAGGATGATGATCTCCTAAGGGATGACCTTTAGGATATTTATATTTCATCTCCATCTTTTTTCTTGTGAGCTTGATTGTGTTCCCCCATGCTTCCTTTATATGTTTGTTCCCTCCAAGAGGAATCAAATTATTCCGTAGATGCTTGGATATGGGAGGTTGGATGTCTTTATTTGTTGTGCTCTCCCGAAGGACCTGAGTTTCTCTATAGGTTCTTAGATATGGGAGATTTTTGTGTTGTGCACCTTCTTTGACTATTTGTCTCTCTACTTCTTCTATCTGTCATATATTGCTCTGCGATGTTCAGGAACAATGCAAAGCATTGAGGGCATCTTTGGCCTTCTTCCATGTTAACCAGAATTTTTATTTTCTCTTTGTCTTCATGTCCTCTTCTTCACATTCAAGAACTTTGGCACTATGATGATATAACTATCTTGTAGCGAGACTAGACATATTCTCACTGCTATGGTTTCTGATGCCAAACTATCAAATCCCCCTATCCTTTGGCATTCATCATTGATGTTATGGACACATGTGTCACCAGATAATGGTGGCATTCCACAAAAACATCTTGTTATGTTGAAAGACCACAACTACTCTTCTCCTTAGAATGACATGCCTTCCATGAATATCATTCTAAGGGGGGGCCATCGTATCTGCATTTCTACATGATCTACATTTATTAACTAGTCCCTTGCATGTTTCTTGTCGATCACTTTTTCATGCTTTCTTAGGTGGGGGCCAAACCACTTGATCTTTTTCTTTATCATGTTTTTACTAGATGACAGCCAAAGCACTTGATCTTTTTCTTTGCCATGTTTTGCCTATGTGGGGGCAGAACCACTTGATCTTTTCTTTCACAAGTAGGGGCCAATCTACTTCTAGTGTATCGCTACCCGCGCTAGCAAAATCATCACCTTATCGCATGGCTACCTAGCGTATCACTACCCATGCTAGCAAAATATCGCCTTATAATATGGTTATCCATACTAGCATGATCTCGCAAGCATCATTGTCCTATCATATGGCTATCTAGAATAATGCACTTTTGTATCCATACTGGCGCATCTCATATCTCATATCACTATGATCACTTATTTTGTATCTTTTCGTAATAAGGGGATTTCTTCCAAGCAAGGTTCATTTTTTTTATGCTATTAGCGTGTTTACAATGTGTCAGTGTATTTACAATGTGTCAATTCACAATATCTATTTTAAACTTCATCTTTATCTCATTGGGGGCAACCTCGTCTGATCAACAAAATTTTGCCTCCCCATCGTGACCCTCTTGTTTATCTTCCTCTACTTTACCTTTGCATCTCTCAACAAAGACATGCTCACTAAAGTGGGGGTAAAATATAATATCAAAAATCAAACCTTTTACAATTCATCACAACAAATGGCACCTTCCTCCACATCATCAGAGGTCATGTATCATCACTTTTCTCTTTTTTCCCACCTAGATTGCTTTATCAGCTCCAAACTAGAATATTATCAACTTTGTTAACTTGTCATCCTTAGGACACTAGTACGACGCAAAGATGTCTGCATGACACACTAGCATCCTGCGAATCTGATAGTTCATGGGTGGCTATTTGAGCATGGATCTTGCACCTGAAAAGAACCATAACATCTTTGCATGCACCCCATGACATTGATTTGCCTTCTAGGGCCTATATCTCTCCCCTTTGAATGCATTTTGGGGATTCTTGATCATTTTTCTTACAGGTTGAAGCTTTTAGCAATCTTGTTGGGCAATATTCATAGGTTATCACAAGACCACCATTGTTGTTGCAGGCTCTTGAAGAACTCAAGGTGCCATTAGCCATCTTCACATGTCTTGAAGGCATTTCACTTACTCTTCTTGGTTCATTTGTGTATCTATAATTTCTTATTTACAATCTTTTTATTATTTTAATTGTATCTCTTTTATCTTTAACATTTCAATTTTCCCTATTGCTACTAATTGGGTTGTCTATGGAGGTGGGAAGACCAAAACGGGGGTTTGACTAAGGTAGACTCCAAAACATAACCCCAACATTTTCCTTTTTCATTTTTGTGTAGGTTTATGAACATGGGAAGGTAGTCATCTTGTGGGAGGCTTCAATCCTGGACTGACTATGAGCTTCCCTCATTCCTCCTTCCCATTTCATTTTAGTATTCTACATTTTGTACTATTAGCTTAGTTTGTAGTCTTTCTATGTTTTTTTAATAATATAGTTTTCCCTATCACTTTTCCTATAGTTTTTGTACCTCGTCCATATAGGACGCAATGTGTCACACTAGTGTCCTAGTTCTGGATGCTCGTCCTAGGGAGAGAGGCTTGATAGAGTCATTCAAGAACTCTATTTGATAGTAATTTATCTTATTCTGCGTTTAACTTTGAATTTTCATCTCTTGGCTCAACCTTAGCACCAGTTAAGTGAGGTAGAGCGAAGGTAGGTTTGTTCCTTTGGGTCCATCACCTTGAGGGTAACAAATCTCATCCTCTACATATTCATGAAGCAAATCAAGAGATCAAGCAAGTCAAGATGTTAATTATGTAGTATAAATTTGAGACTCTAAGGATGCCTAAAGACGATAACATTGAAATTTAATTGCATCAACTGAATGAGGTGTTACATGCAATAGGAGGTATTGACAGAACTAAGGAAGAAAACAAGGTTGTGAGAAAAGTAATGAGAATAGTGCCTAGATTCTATAAACCTAATTTGTATGCTATTGAGGAGAGTCATATTATCGATACATATACCTTGGATCAACTCTATTGATCAATCTCAACTTTTGAGATATGGGAGTTTGAAGATCATCACAATGTTAAGAAGAAATTTAGATTCAAATCCACCAATAAGATTGATGATGTACTTGAAATAAGAAATGATCCATATGATGAGGAAGAAAAAATTATGAGAAGACTAAAAGAGGATCAATAAAATACAAAGGTAAGTTGCCCTTGAATTTTTTTAATTGCGGAAGAATTGGTCATTATGCTACTAGATGTACTTTCAATGAAGATAACTATAAGAGACCTAGTGATGATAATAAGAGAAAGGGTAAATATATATGAGATGACAACAATAAAATAATAGATGATAGAGATAAATCTAAGATGAAGAAGATTGTGATGGCTCAAATGGTGAATTATTATTTTTAGCCATTAATAAAAATTATAATTAAAGTTTCAGTATTGTGCATGATGAAGAGAACAATGGAAGATCAATGACTAAGAATCACACTACATACAAAAGAAGAACCTAAATCTAGGATTCAATTTATTATAGATTTTCAAATCATATGATAGTTGACAAAAGGAAGTTCCTTGACTTTCAAAATTATTACATCAGTGAAGCTTGCTAGTGAAGAGGCTGCACCTATTTGTGGTAAAGGAACCATATCCATTGATGGTAAACATAAGACATATGATGTATATTATGTTAAAGGTATAAACTATAACTTTTTGAATGTGAGTGGGATGTGTAGTAAAGGTTACAAGCTCATATTTCATGGCTTCAAATGTGAGATCAAAGTTCCTGGAAGGTTAGTTGCTGAAGGTACAAGAACAAATGAAAATGTCTATTACATAAAGAAAAATAGAGGACGTAGTTATATTTTGGTGTAGAGAAGTGAATGTTGTTTGTGGCACAAAAGGATGGGACATATTAATTTTGAATACATGGTGAAGATCAGTTCTATGCGAGCAATGGGAGATTTTCCAAATATAACCAGACTTGCTAATATAGTGAGAAAGGAATATCATATGGGAAAACAAACAAGGAATATATTAAAGAACAAGGAGTATTCTACTACAAAACCATTATAGTTGGTTCATACAGACTTGTACGGACCTACAAGGCAAGAGGGATAAGTGCTCAAAGATATTTTATGTTTCTTATTGATGATTATTCTATAATGACATGACTTACTCTCTTAAAAGAAAAATGAGATGCCCTAGATAGATTTAAAGTGTTCAAATCTATGGTTGGAAATCAAGTAGAAGCTAAGATCAAATGTCTAAGGTCTGATAGAGATAAATATTTTAGATTATTTGATAGATTTTGTGAAGAGCATGGTGTTAGAAGAAAATTGTCTACACCTAGGACTCCATAACAAAATGGAGTTTTTGAAAGGAAGAATAAAACTTGTAGACACCTAAAATTGTCATGTCTAATTAAATAAATATTTTATTTATTTAATTACCTAAGCCTAATTCTTCTATTAATTAAATAAATCTTTATTTATTTAATTAATTCATTTATCCTCTTCTAGCCTTATTTCTCATTTAAATAAATACATTTATTTATTTAAATTATCTTTTTCCTAAATTAAATAAATATTTTATTTATTTAATTATCCTACTTCTTCTATTAATTAAATAAATATTTATTTATTTAATTAATTCATTAGCTTTTTCTACACATGACACATGTCATTCATCTCTTAATTCATACACTACCTACATCTTTCATTGTTTTGGTATTTCTTTTACCTACCCTCTAATCCTAGCCGACCTCTCTTTTTACACCTCTCAATCTTAACCCTCCATTTCATATTGTGTCTTCTATTTAAGGAGATGCCTTCTTCATTATCAAAACCTAATCATTCTATGCATTCTAATCAATCATCCTAATCACTCAGCCTAATCGACAATTTGGAGGACTCGACTACACTACGATCCTACTTGCAACCACATTCCGTTCTTTGTTGAGCTCTTGTGCATATAAAAATCTGAGAGCAAATATATCAAGCAAGATCAATGGAGATAGGAAGAATGGAGATCCAAACCCTATTGGACATGTGATGGTATAATCATTGTGATTTCATTTGATTTGCATTGTCTTAGGTAATCTTCATATGTTATGGTGGATCTTTGTTGATTGTTAGGCTAGGATTTTG